>NW_018021360.1:40235-51444 GCF_002006095.1 Pseudomyrmex gracilis | reverse complement strand
TGCATGCTTATTCGCGGATCTTTGTTAATTAAAATCTCAGTAACTATTGCGAATCTAGCAAAATGGTATAAGACTTTTCGATTCAGTTTTACTCCTTCTACCTGCCTACGAGAGATTGTACGGCCATTCTGGGACACCCTGTATATATATGTATATATATATACCTATTATATATTTTTATACGCACATTAAATAGTTACCTATCATTCAGTTACCTATCTCTGGTCACTATAGTGGCCACTGCGGTTCTCTAAAGGTTAACAATAGTTAGTAGTACATTGTTGTTTATATAGTAGAATACTTTGATACAACTCCACATTAACATTTTAGTAGCATTTTAATTTTCCGATTTGATATGTAATAGAAGAATATGATTGTTATCTTGTACTCGATATCTTATATATATATATATAATACAGTAATAATACGCACTTAACTATTATTCAATTATATAATAAGATTTGATATAAAAAACGAAGATAAAAATTTAATCTTTCTTATTCGTATTTAATGATAAATAAAAGAGCAAACTGTCTGTGAAATTATACTATTTATTAAAAGAATATATTCATTGCAGATGAAAATATCGATTAATTAAAAAAGTATAAAAAAGCGCGTTACAAGGCTTTATATACAATAATTTTAATTATATTTCACAAAATCATTGTTACTTTATTAGCATGTATACAAATGAAATAAATTAAAAATAAATCTTTATTTTTCTGCTTTTTTTACATGATCGATATGATTGTACTTTTAAAAAGATAATGTTTTTTGCAGCTGGTGAGCTGTATAAGAATTTCTGTTAGTCGATATCCAACCGTTTAACCTGTTTGTCTATACATCTATCAGTTTGACATTTGCTCCTTTAACAAATATAATCATTCTGATAATAAAACGCGGACATGTCTTCATGTATGTGTTCGCATTTGCGAATTGATAGCGTTATGATCAAAATCATGAAATTATTTCCAAAATTGTAGATGTAAATTATATATACGAGTGCCATCTTACGCGCTGTAAACATGACAAATACATTTGCGAGGAAAATAGGATGATATTTTAGTGTACACAATGTTTTATACAAGGTGTGATCAAAAAATAAGGTGACTTTTCATTTTTATAAAAAAATATTCATTTATTTATCCAAAATTATGTTATTCCCTTCAAAATAATTTTCCTCTGATACAATGCACTTGTGCCAGCGCTTTTTCCAGTTGTCAAAACACTTCTGAAATGCACTTTTGGGTATTGCCTTGAGCTCCTCCAGCGATGCAGCCTTAATCTCCTCAATCGTCGCAAATCTTCGTCCTTTCATGGGCCTTTTCAAGTTTGGGAAGAGGAAAAAGTCGCAGGGGGCCAAGTCTGGTGAATACGGTGGCTGAGGCATGATGGTAGTATTGTTTGTGGCCAAAAAACTACTCACTAGTAACGACGTGTGCGTGTGTTCTTCTGATCAAAATTAAACAGTTTTGGAACGAATTTCGCTGACACACGTGTCATACCCAAAACATCCGTTAAAATTGATTGGCACGAGCCAAACGATATGTTAAGATAATCAGCTACTTTTCTAATCGTGATTCGACGATTTTTCAACACAATTTCTTTCACTTTCTGAACATTTTCGTCGATTTTTGACGTGCTGGGGCGTCCAGAGCGAGGTTCATCGTTAACATTTTCTCGGCTCTCTTGGAATAACTTATACCATTTATAAACATTTGTTTTGCTCAAAGTTGACTCACCGTACGCCACTGTCAACATTTCAAGAGTTTTTGAACACTTAATACCATTTTTTACACAAAAATTAATACAAACTCTCTGCTCCATTATTTTCAACAGCAAAAAATCGCCGAGCACGCACGAGTCTAACCTTTATGCCTCTCACATAAAAACAATACATGCTATATAGTCAAAACTGTGAACATATGATCGTGACGAGTGTACCAACACAACAACAACAAAATTTTGAAATTAGAGTGTACAGAGCGCGCGAAATTCAAAGAGTCACCTTACTTTTTGATCACACCTCGTATAATTATTACTTTGTAGTTTATATGTGTAATTTTTTGTTTCTTGCAAAATTCTGAACTTTGTAACAAAAGTTTTAATTTTTTATGCTTTTGAAAAGTTTTTTTAATATAAAAGAGATTACATCTACCGAATTCATCATTTTGTCAGTTTTTATTTTATTTGGAGTATCAAATGTTTCAACTGCAATGTTTTAAATGAATTTTATGTATGAAATAGTCTGAAAATTATTCCTTATTGCAAATCAAAGTTTATTCTGTTGCATTAGTTTGACAGGGTTATTTGTTTAACCACTTGCGGTGCAAAGAAATTCACAGTTGCGCGTGTCAGAACGCGCATCAACTAATGATAAAATTACATATGTATGAATACTAAATTTATTTATTAATAAATAAATGCGTCACAGTTGACGTGCCACGCACGTCATTTTTCTTTCTGCAACAATCGCCTGACGACGTGTGGAACACGTCGCTGGCGTTCCGGTGAACTGAAGCATCTCGACGTGCGTGGCACGTCTTTCTACCGCAAGTGGTTAATAAAGTGTTTTTTATTTAAAACAGTTTTGCATTGATAGTTTATGTTTTGTTGCCATTTATGTGATACTTTAATCCATTTATCGTATTTATTTTACAAATATCATACATTTATTTTTTGAGGAAAGATTTTTCAGAAAGTTCTCTTTTCACAAGCTTTTGTGGATTAAAAATGCATGTATGCAATGTTATTATAGTACACTACAAAGTTATAACAATAGCCTATAACAAAAACTGGCTTATAAAATTTGATCATTTACTCTGTTTTTATTTGTTAATTGTAATATATTTGTGCAGCTATTTCGTCAAATCAAAACAGTGACATTTTTCTATTCTATAAATTTTACAATTATTTGATTTTTTCTCTTCTTTCTTTTTTTTGTTGACAATATAGTAGATGCAGTAGATGTTATAGTACTTAGGAAAAAATTTAAGATTCTGATAATATAAGAAGGAAAAAGTAATTTTCAGATGAAATAAGAGAAGTAACATCTAGAAAAGAGATATATGAAAACATTGTACGCTAAATACAAAACTTGAGAATTACATTACAATGCACAGTGGGTCAGAAGAGTCAAATAGGTTGCCAAAAGTCCGTATAAAGTCAATTTTGGTAAAAATGGTAAAATTATGTATCAATATTAAGTTTTTGAGATCGCTGATTACGAATTTGATATTATAATTTAGAAATTCAAAATGGCGAATTCAAGAACGTTAATTTTGTATAATTGCAAATTACAATAAATTATATATTAAATACAATTACCTCTAATTTAAAAAATAATAATGTACTATCATAAAAAATAATAAATAGAAATCAGATTAATAGAAATTCAGCTGTTGTTTCTGTGGTCACGGAGCATCGTTTAGAGACTGGTCATGACTTCATTTGGAATGATGTAAAAATCTTAGACACTGAAAAATATTTTTATAAGAGATTAGTTTCTGAAATGCTCCACATTAAGTTGCAGGATAATCGTTAAATGTAATGTCGGATACTGACTCGTTGAAACCTTATTTCTCTTTACTTGAATTGTATAAATCAAATGTTTAGACTGTTACTTTTATAAACATGTTTTTCGACCTAATGTGAACTTTTGATCTTCTGATCATATAGTGGGGATATTTTTATATATTTGCTGGTTGTTATGTTTTCTTGTCAGTACACAGTATTTGTAATTCGTTGTCATACACGATTGACATCATTTACTTTATATTTTAGTGATGTGATAACTAATTTGTTTTTTAATTGAGTGAGTTTTATTAATTTGTTATTTTTGTATTTTATTACGATGTATCTTTTGCGCTAATTATCTATTATATTCATTAGATGTTTATTACACTGAAGAAGGTCCAAACGTGAGGACCGAAACGTATGTGTTTTTGGAATAAAGACTTATATTTATACACGAACATCCGGTATTTACTGCTCGTATCGGCCTTTTAATTATTTTTAACTTTTTACGAGCGATTGATTGATTATAAAAAATAATAATGTAACGATCATAAAATAAAATAATATAATACACAATTCGAACCAACACTTAATAGAATAATTGTACTATGAAAACATTAATTATTGCTACTACAATTGCCATTACAATTACCACTATAGCAGTCAGAAGAATCGAAATTCTAAATGAATCAAACCCGTTCGAAGACACCTACATATTACCTAAGCGAATCGGCTTAGGTAATATGCGTATAGTGCGCGGTAATGCGTTGCGTTATGCACGGCTTAAAAGGAGCAAAAAGGCGCATATTTTTCATTAAGTACATATAATAAGCTATAAAATAACGTAAAGCACTATTCGATTGACTGCTGAAACTCGGTGAAACTGGAAATGAAAGTAGTCAGCATTAAGAAAATTGCACATTTTTGCATAAAATCTCACATTTCTTTAATTATTGTAATTAGTTTTTACAGTTATTCTATTTTTTAATAATGTACATATACCAGCATGTAAAATAAATTAAAAAACTTTTGCAAAAATAATATCAGCCACTTAAAATAAATCAAATAAATAGAGCGTTATTACAAGTATACGCATACGTATTTGCAGATTGGAACTTTCACCAACAGAAAAATAATTGATAAATATTTATAAAAAGTGGTTTTCACATCCACTATAGTGTCTATATAATGATAGTATATAGTTTTACATTAAACAACATCTTCAAATAAATGACTTTTGGCCGCCTCTTCGAGCTTTCTGGCCCACCGTGCAATGTGATAGACATACTAAAGTGAAACGTATGCTGCAAGCGCTACAGTTTATGTTCTTAAGACAGAAACTGCACTAAAGTGTGTGTTATTCAAGATTTCTCTTGTTTAAGATTAAAAAAAAAACAACATGTTAATGGAACAATTGAGAAATAGTAATAGTAGGACGTAAGAGTGAAAAACAAAAGATAATAGACTAGGGATATTGCAATACAATTTTGCAGGACAACAAGCGCGTAGAAGAATGTTTTACGAAAGAATAAAATTACATAACGCCTTACTACTTGAGATTAAATGATATGAAAAATTTGAACCATTTAAGCAAATGTAAAAAAAGTATTTTAATACTAAAAACGCAAAATTGAACCGGTCAATGAGAGTCTAAGACGGATGTTAATGCAAAATAAATAAATAAATAAATAAATAAATATATATATATATATATATATATATATATATATATAAAGGATAAAGGAATTTTATTGATTGATTCCCTTCAGGCTTACAATAGTTCTTTACATTCCTCTTCCACAATTCAAGTTGATTGGAGGCCGATTCAGTTCGCTTTTCATTCAATAAACTCGACTTGAAAGGAACCGGCTCGGAACAATCCGAGTGTGGATTCGAACTCGAGACCTTCTACTCACACTCAGGCCGCGATACCACTGGACCAGTATATGTACATACATATATTTTAATATATTTTAAGATAAAACTTCCCGATGAGGGGAACAGCCTCTGATGACCTTGATCATGAGATATATTATCAAGGTTATGGCCTTGAATAAGGTTTCGAAGGCTTTTTACAATCTTATATATGCTATAGTATACTACATATTATAATATAAGTAAATCTCTAAATTGAGCTTTTCGAAAAACTGAATAACCGTATATATATTAATTGTCAGGTAAAGTATTAATGCGATCAATTTTGACAAGATATGTTATGTCATATTTCTGCATTCAGTTTCGCTATACAGTTGCAACAGGAAAACATTAGAGCGCGGTGCGATGCATAGAAACGTATGTATTCCGGTAAATGTGGAGTATATATAGTGAAATTGCGGTTAACTATCAGTTCTTTTCAATTATAGTGATTGTAAGCTCGTGAGGGTTTAGCATTGTAAAAACGAGGCAAATACGAGCCAATGAACTGGATGTTTGTGTTTGACAAATTGGTAGTTTATTAACTATATTCAAACGTTTTGATCATATTTCTGATCTTCTTCAGTAAATAATCTAAATCTGAGAAGAAGAAAAACCATTACAGAATGGAAATACATAGATTGTGTTCTTAAATAAAACGTCTACTTAATAGCAGGATAAAAAAGACGATAAACTGAGCAAACCGCTGCGCTGAGTCGACGGATTCTTGGTTAAAAGTTAGGGCGCCAGACGCGTCACCACGTCAATCTCAGCGTCGATCGACACAACGGGCCGACTAGCTCGTTTTTAGGACGGAGAGGGGCTGGGTTTATCAATTATTGTAACGGGGGTTGTCCCGGGAGCCCCCAACAATTCGATCGCGCATTAAATAAAACTAGAGACCGAGTGTAAATTAGATAACAATTTATTCTGACAAAAAAAAATAAAAGAAATAAAACCAGTAAAATATAACTGAGTAGGGAAGAAAGAAATCTTGTTACGATTGACATAAAATCACCGCGTAACAAACGAAAGGGAACTAGGTTCCCCTCAACAATGTAACCTATCGATACGATACCTGGGGCAGTGGTTCGCCGGACAAGGTGATCGAGCCCACTAGTCGCTGACGACACGGATTCGACTGAGCAAAATATACCGAATATCAAAATAATACTAAGTACTTGCTAACAATCAAGTCAGGCAGTAAGGCGCAGGCTAAAAAGCGAGAGGGTGCAGGCGGGTAAAAGATGCATGAGATGTTCCACTTGGAGCAAGCGGGTAGTATAAGCCGTCAAGTTCGCGTGTCCGACGCAAAGCTTTCGCCGAGTTCAAGCCCACAGCCCGTGGCGGCCAACAATTAAGCCAAAAAGGCGCGTAAAATACTCGCGGGATCGAACAAAGCGGGTGCGTTGTCGGAAAAGCCAGGCCAAAGTTTATACGATTCGCGACACGTCAAACTCATTCACGAAACCACTCCGCGGTTTGCCCGCCACGGAGCTGGCGAATATCGGTTCGATAGCCGTCTTAAGAGTTCAACGCAATGGTTAAAAATTGTACGATACTACTAGAGCAAGTCTCACCGACGGAGCATTTATTAAAGACACGACCCGTATTCCCGGTACGCCCGCGAATTCTTTTCACACACTTCACCCGGGTTGATCGCATCAAAAGACTCGCGTTTGTCCGATTTCGCATGCAAGACAGAGGTGACAGCAAGATAAACACAAGTAGCCTCATTCAATTACCGCTCAATGTAAGCACACGCCTAGTGTGATCTGGACTTATTAAGGTCTCGCGCAAGATCCGTTCAACAGACAAGATGAAATTCAATACGGAAAACTCTGACTCAATAAGGCACAAAAGATATCACAGCTCAGTGCGGAGTACGCCGAGATGCTACAATAGGTATCGCGAAATAGCGGTAGACGTACCCACCAGACGCGACCGAACAATGCAAGATGCTCTAACAAAAGCAACATGACAAAATTTTGCAAAACAACAAAACCTTTACGGCTTGTCACGATCACATACAGTATATCAGCTGACCGCCGATACACGGCGATAGCTACGCGGTGCGAGAGCGGCACGATACGGCCGTTGCAACAAAATTCGACAACAATTTAACACAACAAAAAAAGAACGACACGCGAAATTCTCACACCAAAACGCTAATTGGCGCGCTACTCCGCATCTCCATGGCTTGACTGTATTTACGAAAACGCTCAACATACAATTAACCTACGAATAGCTGTCAGGAAGCCCCGTGAAGCTCGATTCTAGCCGCTGCCGAAAATCACAGCAAAGGATATATCCTTGCCAAATGTAAACAAAACGTGAGAATCAGCGACTAGCCTCGACACGACGCTTCGGTAACGCGGATTCGTGGCTTACAAATGTGAAACGGCCATCTCACCGTACGTCTCCGTCCTCAGCCATTTCCCTAGCCAGATCGTCCTTCGCACCCAACTCGGGGCTCTGCCGCTCGAATTTCGACCTAAAAACAGCGGGGAAGCACACACTAGCAACACGAGAGCCGCGCGAACAATGAGGTTGTTACAAGACTTTATTGCGGCATGAGATATGCGCAATACGGGAGCTCGACAATACGCGTCCGTTTGATTCCAACGACCAAGGGAACTAGGATCTCGCTCGATACGAGGTCGATACGCCAGATAACGCTGGTGTCGCGTGGGGTAGATCGGGTTGACCAATCAGATCGCGGGGTTACGCAGTGCGGCTCGCAAGCTCACGCTCAGGCGGCAGGATCGGCAGGCCGCGAAATATGAAAGCTCGCCGATTGTTTCTGGCAGCATGCAGCAGCGCAAGCGAAAATGCAGTGTATAAAAACAGCAGCTCGGAACAAGTAGCAGCGAAGCAAGCAGCTAAACGTGCGAAGTAATGCAGCAGCCGAGTCGTGATAGCGCTGAGCCTTTCGGCGGAGAGCGACTTGCTGATGGTCCGTTCCGTCATTCTTCTCGTTTCGCTCCGCCGTTGAGTCGAGCGAAAGCGAAGCTGTCCGTGCGATGCTCTTTACATGCAGCAACATGCGCTCACCCTCAGTGACCTTGACACGACTAACAGTTAGCGTCTCCATGCGGTCCTTCTCTCTCTCTTCGTTCGGAATCGTACAACTCTTTGAAAGATCCTTCGATGCATCTACTCGAAACAATGAAGCGCCAATGATATATATAATAATAAAATTAAAATAAACGACTATTCTAATAACATGCAAGCAAGCCTTGGAGTATCTCGGCGCTTCTATTACGACTCCGGTGCCCTCATTCTCGGGCTCCCGCGAAAATCTAAACTTTTGTGGCGAGGGAGGAGCGACGCGGATACCACGTCACGATATACAGTCGAACCTCCCAAAACGTATACTCCCAAAACGTTGACAAATTCACTCTCAAAACGTATATTTTCCCCTTTATCGCTTTTCCCACCACTAAGTATGATTACAACCGAAACTGCGCTAGCGCGAGATGAATTCATACCAAGTAAGTCCTTGCGCATGCGTGAGGTAAAGAGTGAGGGAATAGGGGAATTATACGTTTTGGAAATAGGGGAATATACGTTTTGGGAGGCTCGTCGGTCCCGACTATATACATTTTGGGTATACATTTTTTGACTGTATATGCGTGTATATATATATATGTATATACTTCCTGAGAGTGCCGCTGACTCGATTTCCGATCATCCGCGAACAACGCAAATTCAAGCGAAACAGCTACGAGCAATCACTGAGCTGCATTGCCGATTATCAGCATCGCTATCACTGGATCGAACAATAGCACCGACTGCAACTGTGATTCTGGCTTATATTAAACCCATGTAATGTATTTTTTACATATGAGTATGGACAGCAATCAAGGTCATCAATTCTCAAAACCAATGATAGTACTTAATAATCTTAACGCACAAATTAGTATCTGTAACCCCACTAACGTAATTTTAATTGTACACAATATTTCGATTAATCCTCCGATGATTATGATATATATTTAATTGATTATCTCGATCTGTCGCCTATATTCAAATGAACAGCGTCTATGTTGGAATAAAATTTTTCGAACAATAGATCCTTCTTATTTTACGATCTCTTGCGGAGACAGAGCCGACCAACGACTCGTAACTAAGTAATATTAGTGTATTTGGAGAGAATGATCTTCTTGTAAACACAGTTCAAACCGAAATTTTCTACCAACTCAGACACGTGAATCTGTAATCGTGATCGCAGAATATTGTAACATTCGAATTTATCATACCGACCACCGTAAATATCATTGTTTTGACTGTTGAGCTTCAAGCCTTACGACCACGTCATGTTCGTCAATTCAACAAAATTAATTGTAACTCATCCATGTCACTCGACTATAATTGGAATTACCATTAACTCTTTATAGTAATAAACGATTATATTTTTACTATCAAATTTAATTTTAAGTAAGATTTAACTCTTATGGACTTCGTCTTGCTAACAATCAACTCCTAACTTTAACAACTAATTCATTTATCAATTCCTCATTAAATTGCCGGGTTCCGTCCTTGGTAATTGAAACTCGTGTCTTAGACCTAAAAGGGAACCGACGAGTGAGAACACGTTAGACAGAGAAAAATCGGGTAACTCCGTTGGTCTATCTGCGATGCCGAATTGTCTCGCTTGACCCGCGTATTCCTGACTTTCTTCTTTGTGTCAATGCCGAGATAGAATTCACGTTTGCTTGAATGTGTCAGTGCGTCTGTTGCGTACTACCATGCGTAATGCCTGATCGTAACCGTAGGCTCAGGACGTAACATATGTCATATAGAAATGTTTAGTATGGAATAAATAAACAATAACTATAAAAATTACGATAAACTTGGAAAGTATATGCTTAAGTGAAAGAGCGCACAAATGCTACACCCATCCTTGAGTGCGTTCTTCTATATAAAAAAATAAAACTTATGAGTGTAGAAAGTATCAATGGCCAAAGGTAATGTTTGGAAAGTGTATGCGTGGTGTATGTCTAAAATATCATATATTCAAAAGAGCGGATAACATAATAGGTTATAGATGTCTTAACAGACTGAATACAATAATTAAAGCACATAAAGATCGGACTCCGTATGAATCAAACACAAATGTTATTTATAAAATAAACTGTAAAAACTGTTGTGCATCTTACGTGGGACAGACGAAGAGACAGCTTAAAACCAGAACAAAGGAACATATTAACAATTTTAATAAAGATACTTCACAGCTCTCTGTCATCTCTAAACATTATATTGAGTTTGAGCATTCTTTTGACTGGGACAATATAAAAATTTTAGACTACAAAACTAATTTTTAGAAAAGGTTACTTTCCGAAACAATACACATAAAAAAACAATCACATGGCTTTAACTTAATCACAGACACTGATTTACTTGACAAATCCTATTTTAATCTACAACTTGAAAACATTCAAATTTTAATCTTCAACGTATTTATTTTCTTGACTTTAATCGTAGTGGGGGAATGGATGTTTTGTGTATATACAGGGTCCGCCACTTAAATCCGGACAAATATTTTTTTCTCGAAAAAGTTGTTTATTNCAGAAAATATGAAAAAACATAAATAGACTGCTTTATAGCTGGGTTAAGGGATNTTTTCTGAGACATTTTACTCAATGTATCCGCCCTGCGCCTCGATCACCGCTTTAATCCTATTCCGAAAGCGCGAGCATGCCGTCTGCAATTGCGCACGGTCCATTTTTATGAATGCCGCTTCAATAGCGGCTTGGAGAGAGGCTACATTAGGGTG
>NW_018021360.1:21056-39385 GCF_002006095.1 Pseudomyrmex gracilis | reverse complement strand
GTCATTTTAAGGTTATTAATGTCTTATCGACGTCTCTAACCTATCTTTAGGTCATATGGCACCTACTGCTGCATTCTAATATGATGGGAATGTCAAATTCAAATTTGTCCGGATTTAAGTGGCGGACCCTGTATATTCGGCTGTCTTTATCGTGTTTCCAACGTTTGATTTTTGACTTCAACATGTAAGTATGTTTGTCTCTCTCGTGCGTGATAATATAAAGTGATAACACTACATTTTCAGGATCAATTACAGTTTTAGCGTCGCACGTATATACTAATGTGTGAGATTTGTTGTCAAGTAAGTTCAACTGTTTCAAGAATGACTTTATATGTAATAACTGCGCCTTAGATTTGTGACATGTTAAGATAGAATTTATAATTTGTAATTTATAATACTGAAGAAGACTCTAGTAGAGTCGAAACGTATGATAAAATTTGAAATTTGTGTAAGAATAAATACCCAAGCTTGTGTAAGAGTAATAACAATGTTTATTGTTAGTAATATAAAGGTAGGAACGGATTCAGTGAAGTGAGCCCGGAATAACAGAGAGAAAGATAGCTTCTTTTCGAGGTGCGTCTTTGCGGGGTTTATCACTCTCCGCCGGCTAAACAAAAACTACGCTCGCATGTCTGCTTGCTCTTCCCCACGCACGCCTGACGTCGGTTACTTCCGAATGCTACCGATCCTCACAGTGGCGTATTCTTTACAATCTCCACGAGCTTAAAGACAGATATAGAAACAATCTACGCGAATATGACCTAATCCTACACTCGGCCATTCGACTGATAGCTGTCCTCAGATATTGCTCCGTCCGTCATCAGGGATATCCTCTCGCAAATTGGTCCATGGCTTCATGTGGTCGGCGGCCGTCGACGTATTCCGTGGGCCTTCATTCTCTCCTACCTTTTCTACAATGTAACGGTCGTTACGTAGAACCCGTCTAATCCGGTAAGGGCCTAGGTACTTGGTACAGAACTTCTGTCCAGGCCCTCCTTGCGTCCGCTGGATTGCTACCAGATCACCTTCGGCATAACTATTTGGTTCCTTCCGTCTGCCGTCATAACCCGTTTTATTCTCGGCCTGAATCTTAGAGATCGCTTTACGAGCTTCCTCTCATAGATGGTCACGCTCTTCTTGGAAAACAACAGCGTTTTCAGCTTCTAGAATGTCTTTTATCCGAGGATCGTCTCGGAGCCTCACACGTGTTCCAAACAAAAGATAGGACGGGGCCATTCCTGTACTTCGACTAGGTACATGATTTATATACTGTTGCGCTCGCGCAACAAATTTATGCCACTGAGCGGGCTGCGGCATCGACAGCTTAGTCAATAATGGAATTAGTATGCGATTTATTTGCTCAACTTGACCATTGCCTCTTGGTACGCCGGCGACGATCAGACTGTGTTCAATTTCCTCGTTTTTACAATACGATTTAAAATCTCCTGATGTGAACGCTGTTCCTTGATCAGAAATGATCCGTCTCGGATTCCCGAAAATAGCTGCCTGCTTTATCAAATGGTCGAGAAACCTCTGCTGTACTGGTACTTCTTGTGGGGTAGAGCCATACAAACTTAGTAAAGGCGTCTACGATTTCGAATATGTATTGGTACCTTTTTTGCGTAGACGGCATTGGGCCTAAGTGATCTACGTAGTATGTATCCAAGGGAACTTCCTTATTGATTGGGTGGAGTAATCCCTCTGGCTTGCCCGTCTTCTTTGTGGCTAGAATGCACGCGAGACAATTTTGAATTATCTTTCCGACTTTAGCGTGTATATTCTCAAACCAGTAATCAGCTCTTAGTAACTGTTCCGTTTTAGCGCTTCCAAAATGGCCACGCTTGTGAATCTGTCGAATTATCGTTGTCTGCATTAATTTTGGTACGACGATCGGGGTGTCGTCGTCGACTTTTTTGCACAGTAGTCCGTTCATCATTATAAAGTCGTTCGATTGTCCTTTTTCTATCTGTTCTATAATATTTCTTAGTTGCTCGTCTTCTATCTGATTTCGACGTAGTTTTGCCAGTATACCCTCCTGACATTCTTCTATCATCATAGCTGCGGGTAATGGATGCCGACTTAACGCATCCACGTGTTTCATGTTAGCGCCTGGGCGATGCACTATTGAATACTGAAAATTCTCAAGCAAGAATGCCCACCTTGCTATTTGAGCACAAATATCTTTTTTTTTTTATGGTTTGCATAAACGCTTTGCATTCAGTTACTATAGTGAATGGAATTTTAATTAGATACACTCGAAACTTCTTTAATGCTTTTATGATCGCTAATGCTTCTAACTTATAACTATCGTACTTTGCTTCGGTCGGCGTGGTTTCCCCGCTCGCATAGTATACAGGGTGAAACATGCGGCTTTTGCTATCGCGCTGCAAAAGTATAGCGCCGAACCCCAGAGCGGATGCATCGGTATGCAACTCTGTTTCTGCTGTCGGGCAATACAACCGTAGTACAGGCTTCCTACTGAGAGCCTGTTTTAACTGGTCGAACGCGTGTTTTTGCTCCCTTCCGAAAATAAACTTTGTTCCATTCTTTAACAAGTCGCTTAACGGTCGGGCCATGTACGCATACTTGGGTATAAACTTACGAAAATACCCGGTTAACCCTAAGAATTTTTGTACGGCACGTACGTTGGTCGGCGTCGGAAAACGCGTTACGGCCTCAGTTTTTTCTTCGGATGGAGTAACCTCCCCGCTCTCTACCACGTATCCTAGATAACTTACTTTCGACTTTAACAACTGACATTTCTTCCAGTTAAAGGATAACCCGTACTTAGCTGCTGTTTCCAACACTAGCCTAAGATGCGATAATCCATCTCGAATATTAGTCGACGGGATAATTATATCATCCATGTATACCGCAATAATTTTTTTCGTCGTTAACTCGTGAAAAACGGCGTTGACATACTTTTGGAAATATGCCGGAGACGTGCTTAACCCAAACGGCATCTTCAAGAATTCATAGTGTCCATTCGGGATAATGAACGCGGTATACTTTCGGCTCGATTTTTCGATAGCTACATGGAAAAATTTGTTCTTAAGATCTAACGTGCTATACACTTTAGCGCCCTGTAGGAGATCCAACTGATCTTTGATCAACGGCAGAAGGTAACGCGTTTTAACTATCTTTTTGTTCAACTTCCTATAATCTACGCATATTCTTGTTGTGCCGTCTTTTTTCTTTGCTAGCACTATAGGGCTTGCATAATCCGAATACGAAGGTCGTATTATTTCTTCTTCCAGCCATACTCGAATTTGCGCTTCTACCTCGGCTTTCTCTAATGTAGATAATCTACGCGCGCTCTGCGTAACTGGGATGTCATCTTTAACAACGATATTCATCCGAATATCTACGTCCTTTTCTTTCCGGGGTCTATAGTTGCCTACCAAACGTTTTACTTCGTCTTTAACGTCATCGTCCTTAACGTGTGACAAATCTACTACTTCATCGTTCTGTACTACGTCTATTTTATAAACCTCCGGTACTTCAACATTATCGTTCTTGGCTCTCAAAATGCTTACGATACCTTTCTTAATGAAAACCTCGACTTGATTCAGGAAATCAGACCCGATAAGTAAACCGTGTGGGATCACCCCGTCGCGAACAACATGTACAACAATATCGTAAATTTCCATATCGATGCAAACTTTTAAACGTGTATCCCTTAACGTAGCGTTTTCTACTGGGCCTGCTCCTCGGAACGTCATCGTTCGGTTGCCAAGAGTCGGCGACCCGATCTGCTTATATTGCTCTTCGCACATTAAGCTAATGTCGCTACCTGAGTCTATTATGGCGCTCAATTTTACACCGTTTATAACGACATCTTTACAACATTTTCCGGAAACGGATTGCACAACATTACAGTCTTTTTTCTTTTTTGCGTCCTTACTTTTCGGGCATCTCGCCGCTATGTGACCGTATTTGTTACACCCGAAACATTTCACTCCTTGCTCTTTTGACGGACACGCTATACTTAAATGGCTACTGTCGCCGCAGTTATAACAACGTTTCGCGTCTCGTCTCGCATCTTTGTAGTCCGCGCCCGACAACGATTTCTTTTTACTTTCGTTCGGCTTGGACTTCGTTTTATCGCGCATTTCAACGTATATATCGAACTTGTCTTTTAATTTGCGAATGGATTTGGCACCGTACAAAACTGACTTACGATACCCTTCGTCGTCAATGTCATCGATGATGTATTGTATGACTGCCTTTTTCTCGACGTTTGCTCGTGCAGCTATCTCTACCATCTTGTAACAATACTCATGGTACGATTCGTCTTCTTTTTTCTGCGTTGCAGTTCCTTATGTACCGCTCGGATATCCACCTTTAATGCAAATTCCGTCTCCAGCGCAGTCTTGATAGCGCGCCACGTCTTTCCACCGTCGGCCTTGACAAATAAACGAGCAGATCCGCGTAGTAACCTCTTTGCGTAAATGGTCTTCTGGACCGGATTCCACTCGCATAATTCCGCCAGGTCCTCAAATTCCTTAATCCATGCCTCCACGTTTTCGCCGTCATCGCCGCTGAAAGTGTCAACGGATTCTTCTACGTCTTTAAAAGTAGGCACAAATTTTGATCGCTTTTGTCGTCCTTTGTCTTCTTGACCACTATTAGCGCCAGCGTTATTTTGTACATCGTCGTCCTGTTCGTCGTCGCTCTCGCTGCTAGATTCGTTGTCGTCTTTCTTGTCCTCGTGTTGATCGTCCAGAACTAGAGCCGCCTTCAATCGCGCCGCCAGATCGACCTTGTTGCCTGTCACTTTTAGCTTGCGTCGTTTGAGCTCTGCCTTCATCTGAGCTACCGTCATTGTGTCGATCTGTACTTCGTCGTCTTTTCGTCCGTCGTCGTCTTCTCGTCTTTCGTTGTTGTCCGACATGTTTTTCTTCCGGTTTTTTCTCACTTCAATCCCGGACGAGTCTCCAAATGTAAGAATAAATTAATACCCAAGCTTGTGTAAGAGTAAAAACAATGTTTATTGTTAGTAATATAAAGGTAGTAACGGATTAAGTGAAGCGAGCCTGGAATAACAGAGAGAAAGATAGCTTCTTTTTGAGGTGCGTCTTTGCGGGGTTTATCACTCTCCACCGGCTAAACAAAAACTAAAAACTACGCTCGCATGTCTGCTTGCCCTTCCCCACGCACGCCTGACGTCGGTTACTTCCGAATGCTACCGATCCTCACAGTGACGTATCCTTTACAATCTCCACGAGCTTAAAGACAGATATAGAAACAATCTACGCGAATATGACCTAATCCTACATTTGATATATTGTTTTAATAATAAAAATAACTTCCGATTATTGCTCGTTAATTTGGCCTGTTTATATTATATTTATTATTGTGATTTATTTATTATATATTCTGTCTAAAATATACACAGTGTCAAAGAACAATAATTTAGTTATGAAACTTTTTTTGTCCATAACTTTTTAACGAAGAACGAGAGATGGCTGAAACTTTTTAATTGTTACTTAGGACGGTCACCTTGACAATATATGTCAAAGTCAGTGAAATTGGTAAGGTCGCCCGTAATAAAAAAGCAAATTTATCTTAAATTGTGTTTTTTTAATCATATAACTCACGTATGTAATTATTGGTAATTATTGAGTACAGGAGATTAAGGTCCGATGACCTTGATTTTGATATATATTGTAAAGGGCACTCTCCTGAGTAATGTTCAAGAGGTTTTAGGCATTGGTCATTTTTCATTAAGAAAAGTAGCAATAAAAAATGTAATCACAAAAATAACGATGGATTTTCAAATTACAACTTCATTCTTAGAGTTATATGCGTTTAATAGCTTAAATTATGTTTTTTGAAGTTATGGCAAAATTCTGATGTAATGGGGTTAAATAGACCTCAGATTCGGATTCAGCGACCCCAAAAAAACATATAGTAAACATTGTCAGATCCCCAGATCAGAACAAAATTTTTTTTGTATGGCTGTGTAATGTTCCGTTCGGGTACTGTATCGTGGAATTCCGCCTCGAATATTACGCCATAAGCGTTCAATGTTTTACATATATATTCCCGTGGATCGACAAAATTTTTACTCGTGATTCACTCGTTTATGGACGTAATTATAATTATTAATGAATCATACTCTCGCCAATAGTCACTATGAATAATAGTTTCTTGGCAAAATACGATTACGTATGATTGGGATCAAAAGATCTTCTGCTAATCTTCGTTCCACAGGTACAATAAATAAACGACTTGTACAGTTGGCGTCAATGAATCGTTTCGTGGACGCGGGGAGCTAGGGGTAAGAGAGACGGTATTCCCTAGCAGTAAATACTGTAATTGGTCAATTCATCAAAATACAGATCTGCTACAGTTAGTTAGTGCGGCGCCCGTTGGCAGTACTTACTCCTAGGGAATACCGTCTCTCTTACCCCTAGCTCCCGGGGCTACGAAACGATTCATTGACGCCGACTGTACTTCAATAGCCCCAACGAACTACTGTCTATTTATGAGACGTCTTTGATGATATTTTCTTCTCCCAAATTTAGCTTCATCAATTTCTACTATTTGGACAAATCTGCTCTTCAACTGTAATGAAATTATTTCTTTGTGCGACAGTCTGATGATGATCAGACGCGCCAAATGTTTTTGCATTAAATAATTTTTATATTTTGAAAACATTGTTTCTTTTGTTACACATCTCTATGTTCTAGTAATAAATATAATCTTACCAAAATATCTACTTCTACACTTAGGATTAGTTAATAATCACGGAAAAAAAGTTAAAGCGTAGTCTTACTATAGACACAATTATGTTATTGTATATTGTTTTTTTATTCCATATTGTTTTTTATAGTATATTGTTTTTCAACAATAAAACAGGGTTTTAGAGAAAGAATGTTTTGTAGTGTATAATAACGGAAAAAAGTTAAGGCATAGTCTTACTTTTGACAAAAGTATGTTATTGTAAATTGTATTTGTATTCAATATTGTTTTCTATTGTATATTGATTTTCAATATAATAACGTACAAAAGTTTACTTGGTGCTACTTTTTGATATTACTTCTTTTGTAAACCAGGGTTTTAGAGAAAGAATGTTTTAAAATTATTCTGATATTGAGGTGTTTCCTCGGGCTCCTTTGGATATGCCAATAATTATAATTGTGATAAGGGCTATTGGAACCGTTAAGCAGGATGTTATGCCGTAAATAAAGTATTAAATCTTATTTACAAACGTTTCGGTTTTTTATTCAAACCATCTTCAGTGTATCGATATAGGTTTTAATTAACAATCCTTCATGTTCAAGAGATGTCTGTATGTTAGTCACAAAAGTGTCAATATAATAAAATGTGTGGTAATGTCAATACATCGTCTTGTACTAATTGTATTGACATTACCACACATTTTATTATATTGACACTTTTGTGACTAACATACAGACATCTCTTGAACATGAAGGATTGTTAATTGACTGGTTTGAATAAAAAACCGAAACGTTTGTAAATAAGATTTAATACATTTATTTACGGCATAACATCCTGCTTAACGGTTCCAATAGCCCTTATCACAATTATAATTAAAGAATGTTTTGTAGTATATAATATTTTGTAAACCAGGTTTTATAAAGAAAAACCTTTTTGTATTATGTAAAACAGGTTTTAGTAAAAGAAGTTTTTCTAGTATTAAATCAATTTTTAATTTATTAATTTAAATGCAATACGTGTTGTGCGTGTACTTGGCGTCTCTTCTTACCTTTTTTTTTTTTTGAAAAGGTAAGGTTTTTTTATATAACGCGGCATTTCTGTGGAACAGAATATTTGCGTTATACGAAGGTTACCTGTACTCTTATAACACGTTTATAGGAAAAAATACAAGTTTTTTGTACTTTTTTAGTACAAATACAAACGAAATACATTAAACTCCGCTGTGTATAATGTACGCTCATATTGCAGGTTGCTTCGTATTATGCTCATTTATTTGAATATGTTCATCATTGTTTGCCAGATGCAAGGTTCGTTTTGTTTTGCGTGAAGAAGTGACTTTATTTTACAAAAGAAGCCTGTGATCATAAATTCGCGGGCGCAAGACAATAAACCGACAGCGGTTGACGTGAATTATTGGATACGCTGCTTGCACGCCTATTGCTGTTGAAAAGATTGTCCACATTTCTCTCTCGCTCTCTCTCTCTCTCTCTCTCTCTCTCTCTCTCTCTCTCTCGCTCGCTCTCGCTCTCTCTCTTTCTCTCGACATTTTCTTTTTTTATTTCTCTCTTTCTTTTTATTGTTTTTCTCTTAATTTTCCTAAATTGTTCTTATTCTTTCCAAAATTACCTAGTTTTTTAAATTTAATCTCTTTTTGTTTGCGATGTGCATGACATGATAGATAGATATCGATTATACATGTATAAGGCTATAAAGTGGCATTGTGCCATTAATGTTCAGAAAATCGCTCATTGACTTGTGAAGAGAAAAGGAGCTAACGTCTGACATTTAGAAACTTTGTTCTTTATGCAAAGCTACGTTGCGCAGTCAATACATCGATCTTTCAAATAGAGATCTTCAAATTTTTCTTATAGATAGTCGACTGGAGTAATCATCTCTTTTTTGCAATTTGTCAACTTCTTTATATCAGAAAAACTGACATTAAATCTTTCTTCTCTATAGTTTTATATGTTATATTTTACAGTTTTAAAGTTTTACAATTTTACAGTTTTAAATTTAAAATTGTATATGTTACACTTTTCTAGTATTATGTATATAATTCTTTTTCTATCTAGTTTCTTTAATATTTAAGTATTTTATGTTTGTCTTTATAACATAGTTTTCTTTCTTTTAGTTTTGTGCTACAGCAAAGAGTCGCATATAAAGAATACCGCATATATTTCACTTCTTATAATTTTCTCTTTTACTGTTTTCTTAGATCTTCATTCTGTCTTTATGCCAAACTATATTTTCTTGCAATTTTCCTGGCAAATGTTTTTGTTCGCCAGCGTATGCATCTCGCGACTGAAGAGAAACGTACTGTGTCGTACGTTGAATCTTATCTTGCAACCTGTCCGAGTGCTCGAGGGCGACCTGCCCGTCGTACTTTGTTCCTGCCAGAACTTTATCTAGCGCGGTTTAAATTTCGTGGAAAATCGCCATCGCACAAACGATTTTAAACCAACAACCGCTGAACTCTGTAACCTTATAATTACGTGTTCGTCTCTGATAAGAAAGACTGTCTTTAATCTAACGATATTCTAAAGTGACTGTGAAAGTTTTCTGGAAATCTTGTTACAAATCCAAAAGATCATTTTCAGTCGACTTAAAAAATGAGCTACTATCACATTTGTTCTTAGTTCTATCTAAAAGAAACTATTACATGTTTAATTGTAAAAATTAGACACGTATTACTTATCTCTCTCTCTCATATGTAATATATTGAACTGATTAATGCATATTCAAAAAAATGAGTCCTAATATACAATTTGTAATAATACAATTATGTGTATATATCTATACAATTTGTAATAATAAGTATCAGAATTTGTAATAATTTATTTACACAATATTTCAATATACAATATTTTATTCAGTATACAATATTTAAACATTGAAAGTTTTTTGTATGTGCATAATTAATCACTCCCAATATTCCTATAATTTTATATGTGCATAATTAATCACTCTCAATATTCCCATAATAGAAATAGCGAGAATAAATTCGAAGTAGTATTCAATGAAATGTACATCTTAACACCATAGAATTATTAAACGATATATACATTGTGGAATATAGAATCATCAGATAATAATTTAAGCTTTATCTAGATTTTCTTTCGATATTTTATCTTTTATCTTTTATTTGCTTTGTAAAAAGCTAACTCCAAGTATATTCTGCGGTTTTATTTTAATTGATAATAACTTAAATAATTGCACACTTTAAGTTTTAGAAACATTTTTCCTTTAAAATATTGACTTTTTTTTAGCGAAAAATGTATGCATATATAGAACCTACATGTAGCGCAAAGCTTCTGAGTTTGTTGCTGGTCACTATAGTGTCCGCAGCGGTTCTTAACGGTATGCCCAATTTTCAAAATTTAAATTTTAGTGGTTCTAAAGTTTCTTGATATTGCTAAGTACGATTATAATGTCAGATTATCCAAATTTTACACAGGAACACAGGTGTTGCCAACCTAAATGAGTCTGAATGAGTAACAGCAATTACATTCATATATGAAACTTTTCTTTAGCGTTACCCAGAGCTAACGGTGTAGACGTAGAAAGTTATGTAGCTCCTTTTTTGTTTTATAATTTTTTTGTTATTTTTGTAGCTTTAATTTTTTTATAGTCTATTTTTGCATTAAAAAATTTAAAAAAATTTTTTTATTTTTTGGCTTGAACTAAAAAAATAAGATTATAAATGAACTTATATTTTGTGCATAGGAATTTACGGTAATGTTTTTTTATATTAAATTTTCAAAACAAAATGTTACGCATAATCCAGTATTACAAGTAGAAAATACATTATTATTATTTTTTTTTTTTGACAGAGAGAAATGCTTACACACGCCCCGCTCCCTGGGGACGGGAGCGGGGGAGTGTGGGACTTGCACCTATTAAAACCCTTCGATAGCCTCCTTCAGGGATGTATTGGAGAGCCCCGTAACAGCCTGACAGCTATTACATCTCTAGAGCTCTCTATCCTCGGACTAATGTTCGATCTTCTTCTTCGGTTCTGCAGATCCAATATGCCCTATTTGTGGCCGGAAGGGAGACCATAACCCTTTCCCAGCCATCCTACTCGGGGAGCTTGTGCAATGACAGGATGAGCCCCCACTCACCTGCCAAGCCCCCACTTTCCTGGCGAAGGTCAAAAGGATTATAACCCGAAAGGGCCCAGATCCAGGCCTGCATCCCGCTACCCCAGGCCCGGCCTAGAGCTCTACGTCAAAATATGACTTGGAGCTCCTCGGGCCGGACCTACTTGTCCGTGCCCGAAGTTGAAGAGAAGGCCTCCGCCTTTCCCCTTTTTTTTCTTGGAGCGATCCTCTCTCCCAGAAGATCTCCCAGCATACGCAGCGCGAGAACGCGCCGGGGGATGGAGGCGCACGCCTCTTTGCACCCCCGATCACACGGGCCTCTCTAGCTTTTCTAGCGGAGGACGCCACAGGAAGGCCGCCACTCTTCTCCTTTTTACTGGAGGAAGGGGCCTTCTCTCTCCTCGACCGGGGGATGGGGCTTCGCTCCACCCGTTGTCTCCGAAGAGGCACTCCCGTTTCCACTCTGCAGAGGAACAATAAAGTGGCGCTCACGTGGCTGCTTCTTTCCCGGGAGGGGGAAGGGGGCTACACTTAACTCTCCCTATGATGATCGCTCGGCCGACCCATACAAGTGGGTACTTAGGTTCATTCGAGCACGTCGCGACTCGGTGACCGTTCTCTCCGCACTCCCCACACCGTTTAGCAGAGTTTGCTTTAGTCTGCCCCGGTGCACTGCTCACGGGAAACGTGCCCATAGCCGAGGCACCGGAAGCACTGCAGCTTCCGGATTTTAAGAGGCTTGACGGGAAGGGCAACCTATCCCACCCTGGATCCGCCTCGCAGCGGTGATGGGGAACCGGGCCCATAGGAACCCCATCTCTTGGGGAAAGGTGCGCACAACATCCTTGCGACAGCCCCCCGCCTCAGCGAGGGACTCGGCGATTTCATCCGCCGTGATGGGGCTTACCACGTCCCGCACGCGCACCTCCGCGTGCTTAACGGGGCAGGTGAACCTTGCTTCCTTGCAGTCTGCGAAGACTGGAGAGAGTCGAGAGATAAGGCTCTTTGCCCTCTCACGCCCGTTGCTGTTGCTCACCCTTGCAGGGAGCAGGAGGAGAACGGACTGCAGCGGGTACCCTCTTATCCCGTCTCCTCACTACTTCTATCCAGGGAGTGGACGAGTCCCTCCTTGAGGCTTTTTCTTTTGGAAGCTGGGTACTGCCCGACTTGGCTCTCTTAGACCTCGCTGTCTCAAAGAGGCCATCGGGCCCTCTTTGGCGCGCTTTACATATAGCTTATGAAGCCGCCATTTGCCGCGCTCTCGAAGAGGAGAACATACATACCGAGTTCGACGTCTAATTTGATGTAAACAAATTAATAAAGACTTAAGGCTCGTGAAATTTAAACCAATGAATGAATATAAGGCCTTACGAGCCGTTCTCAAGGTGTTTGAGCGAGAACTTATACATGTATATATATATAAGTATACACATGTAACGAATTCACTTGTAAATTTTTACAAGTGAGTTTTTTGAATTGAAATCTCAATTCTTAAATTCATACGGGATGCTAGATTTGCATCTCACATATGAGAGACTCCGGATACCCCCCTAACTGATTATTAAAATATTGCGAAAAAAACTCCTCGGCCAGGAGTCGAACCTGGAATCTTCGGCTTTCGGTGCCATCGCCTTCCCTGTTAGGCCACCGAGGCACTTGGAGTTAGTCTCGCAACATTCCATATATATGAATTTAAGAATTGAGATTTCAATTCAAAAAACTCACTTGTAAAAATTTACAAGTGAATTCGTTACATGTGTATACTTATATATATATACATGTATAAGTTCTCGCTCAAACACCTTGAGAACGGCTCGTAAGGCCTTATATTCATTCATTGATGTAAACAAATGACACCGTCAACTTTTATCAAGTATACATATAAATACATGCTTCTCAAGCACAGATAGATTAATATATATGAATATACACCTATTATATACTTTTATATGCACATTAAATAGTTACCTATCCTATCTCTGGTCACTGCGGTTCTCTAAAGATTAAAATCGAGTTATAAACATTATTTCTTTCTTTTTTCTGTTTTTTCTTTGATAGTTTTATTTTGATATCTTACTGCTATTTATCATTAAAAAACACTAATGATTCTGATGCGGGACAATAATCGAGAATAATATTATTGAGGATTAATCGAACTGACATTAATTCGAGGTTTGCTTTTTTATATAGATAACTTTTGTGACGTATAACTGCTAGTTAAAGCGCTTAATTATGTTATTTATTAGTCTTATTCCTGAAGTCTTCATAACAAGGTAAGCAGCATTCGTGCATTGATCAGATTGACGAGTTGTACATACGTTACGATCTCCGAAAACAACATATATTATAATAACAGTTTTTATATAGTAAATAGTGTTAATAGTCAGAATTCAATAATCAGAGTTTGTTTCTTATGTCAAAGTTGTTATATTTCAAGTTAGCAATAAGCAAAAATAAACACAATCTATTGTGTTGCCGAGTCTGATCTATATTTTCTCTACGTGAATAATATGAAAGGAAGAAAAGCGGATTAACCGGCTGTTGGATAGTGGGATGTGGGAAAGGTTGATTGAAATTTGATGCTTTGTAATCTTCTAAACCATCACTTTTTATTCTTGGACTTCTTACAGTTACAAGTTACGATCTACACGATCTTCTTATAAACACAATCAACTCTTAATCGATTACTCGTTACGGCCGGTCTGACTCGTTAGCTCCCGCAATCGGTTTTATACTTCGATCAATTGCGTCGAATCAGCAAACTGGCCAAACCCAAAATCGGTCACGTCGACTTGCTGACATTATTTGTGTTACTGTAACTTTTTATCCTGTTAAAAAACAGTCTTTTCTACAGTGTTTTAGTTTACCGACTTGTAACTAAGCTCTTGGGATGATCCCATTTCTGGATTGAATCGATTTGTAAACCAAATCATTAATATACGAACTCTCCAACGAACTTTCCAAGATCGACAGAGACATTAATTGAAGAAACATTAGATGATTTTTTTATGTTTGAGATCATTTCAAAGATCAACAAATCTTATACGGTTGAATTTGTTTTTTTTTTTTTTATGAATTGCATTACTACGTTAGTGAAAATATGCCATCTCACTAAAACAATGACGATGATTTTGAAATCTTAAAAATCATGACTTTGAAAAAATGTTTTGCATATTATAATATTTGCTTTTTCGAATTAAACAACTTTTTCTTTTTATATTTTTTTGTATTATTACAAACAACAAAGATATTCTAAATGACCGAGTTAGAGTAAACACCCTGCATATATGTATATTTATATTTTTTTAGTAGTATAAATTAATACACATGATTATTCAAATTGAAAGAACTACAAATCTTATGGAAAATGACTAGTTAAATTGGCTGAAAATGAAGTATGACGTTCTTCATGATGTTGTGATCAAATCAAAAGTTCTTATGAGCACAAGATCCGAAAATGGCCAGTTTTTAAGTTATTGAAAGAAGAATGCGTATGTGTGCGTACGTATGTAAATTATCCATGCCGAAAAATGTTCCTCTTAGTTTTTGTTCTTACCAATAAGATATTCTTGTGAAGAGTGGCCATACTAACTATTTGATCGTATATTCCACTTGATATATCATACATACATATATATTATTTGGAGTTTATGTATATAGGAATCTACAATGACAATGAGTAAGTTTGATTTCCATCTAACTTCTAAGGTAATCTACTGATACCCGTCCTGCAAGTGGCCATATTTCCATATTTTTTTTCTTTCAATAACTTAAAAAATGGTCATTTTCGGACCTTGTGCCCATGAGAACTTTTGATTTGATCACGTCATGGAGAATATCATACTTCATTTTCAGCCAATTTGACCAGCTATTTCCTACAAGATTTCTGCGTGGTTCTTTCAATTCATGAATTCATATAGAATGTTGGATTTCCATCACGTATATTAGAAACACCTATTTTATCTCTCTATCTAATATAAGAATTTGTTGGGATTTGTTTGAGACGTGGAAGAGCGAGAACAGATCTTATTATTGAACTATTAACTTTTATTCTATCTTGGTACAAAGATATGTTTTCCACTGCGCAAGATACAAGTTTACTGCTCGAATCAGAGAAAGCAATAAGCGCGAGGCGCAATAGAGCAGTAGAGTAACAGAACAGCCGCGCCAGCTGTATAATGGTATGCACTAAAGAAGACGGGACGTATGAATGATGACAAAACGGGATTCAATTTTTCCAACACATTCTCTTTGAATACAGTTTTGTTACAATTTATCACTTACTTATATAGGATGCACACATATTTATGTATATAAGAGAAATATACCTTTGTACATAACAAAATTCTTTTACTTTAGTCTTAAAGTCTTTACAAATTTCATTAATCTTTCTTTAACTAACGCTTTAGTAAACATATCCGCAATCATCTCAGTTGTACACAAATGTACAAGTTTAATTGAGATTCGTATTCAGTGAAAATTATAAGAATAGTGAAGGCAAATACGAACTATATACTGGATTTCTGTGTATGAGTAAATTTATTTGTTTGAATTATATAAAAACAGACGTTTCGATCCTAACAATTTGGATTTTTATCAGTGTTGTTTATACAAAGAAAGGAGCAATTGTATCTATAAATATGTAGATATGTAAAATTAAAAATAAAGTTCTTACAAGAAGTTGATAATCAGGTCTGCACATCACCAATGATGTTAACAAGAATTATCTGATGTGTCTTAATTTGCACAAATTATACACTTTACTTTGAAGCACATGGTGATATGCCTTTACCACCAAACGTTCGCACATTTATACGCTTTTTCCTCTCCGCGCAACGCACTTCGGGACAACGTACATGTATACGAGCAAACCGAAACGTGGTATAAACAAAATTGTGTTATGTTTCAATGTAAAAAAAAAAAGTTATTTCGATTTGTAAGACTCTAAAAATGAGAAATAAGGTTTTAGTTTTTCAGTATCTGAAATTACATTAATAGGATTGTCTTGTAGTTTTATCTAGATCATTTCCGATATTGATCTTTTGTAAAAAAGTTTTTCTGTAAAGATTTTAGTATTTTGCCAGTTGAAATTATGACCAGTATCTAATCTATGTTCTGTGACTACTGAAACTCTCGGGATCGGAAGCAGATAGAGCCACAGATTTTAGAAGTACCACAGCGAGTGAGTGAGTGACAGTGAGCGCAGAATGTGAGATCCCAGAGTGAACTACTGCGCCGCAACAGCCTAGAACCTTTTATTAATCAACATCACTGGTCCGCAGCAAATAGTAACTCCACATTGTAATTATTTTCATTCGGAGGTTCCACTGTTCGCGTACTTACTTCCCGACTTTGCGACTGATTTTTGGAGAAATAGAGAAAACGGTCAAAAATAAACAAATACATAGACGCGCTCAAAAATTCAAATTCTTCGGAAGGGCTACTCGCGGTGTATAGCCGTCTCGGGTGGCGTCCGAATTATTTCTTTTTCCTTCCTAAATCACGGAAACAAACAAAACCCGCTTATCTCCGAATATCAGTCTTAGAATCATGACACATCCAAATTTATTTTTATCATTAAATCTATCGGAACCTAAGATATGAAACAAAACTGAATTTGTCAACTGACATAAGAAAATACATTTCTAAGATGATCTAAATTGCGTAAACATGGGTTAAAGAGGCTAGCTGCACTAAACAACTCGTATTCCCCTTTTCTCTCACACTAGCACCCTAGCTTATAGATTACTTTGTACGAAACGATTATGCGCTCTGTCATTGTATTAGTTTCAACACACCTGTATGTTAGTAATTTGCTAAGATTTCGATTTTTCTCTTTTTTTTTTAATAAATATAACTACTTTATAATGTGTGGAATTAAATTAAAGAATTATTCTTTGTTATCCTTCTCTCCGTACTACCCACTCTCACTTCCTTGTAAGAATCGCTAGGTCCCGTCCTTGGTAAATGAGACTTGCGTCTCAGACCTAAAAAGGGACCAACGAGCGAGTGTTTGCTAGACAGAGTAAGATCGGCATACGCCGTTGACCTGTCGACGAATATAAACAAACTTGCTCGACTCTCTCACAGCGGGACTTCCGTGTCCACTGTAAAGAGAGATATGGAAAACAACGCGTTTACTGTTGCGTCACACCACAGCCCGACCGTATCCATAGGCCAGGACGTAACATTTCTATTAATTTGTTTGTTAGTGTCTCGCGAGTGCTCCCGTACGTCTTTTATTATGAAAACTTCCCTTCCGGAGATAAGGATATTTATTAATTTTGTCTACCCGTTCCTGGCACATGTGGATTGTTAGTACATATGTCCGGTTTTTGTTCGGCCGCGGAGTTTCTCTTGAATTTTTAGTTTCTCGGATTTGTTATTCTATTTTTCTGAGGCGCGCGATTCCGCTTTGTGTCCTCTCGATTTTTAGCGTCGCGTATTTTGTCAGATTGATTTTTTGTTCTCCATCTGGAAAATTTTTGTTTGGTCCGCGTCTTATCCCCTATGTTTTATTTAAGATAAAATTAATTCCTGCCGAGTGTTTATCATACTGCGTTGCGTAAAGAAGGGAACCGTGAAGTCACAGGACGTAACAGATTTAATGTGCCCTTTAGGTATCTGAGTATTGGCCTTATCGGGTTCCAATGTGCCTTTCCTGAATTATTGCAGAATTGACTTAAGGCATTTACTGCAAATGATATATCAGGTCTTGATACCTGACTATCTGTAGCTTCCAAGTGTGGTATTTATTTCATTCGTTCAGCTTTGCTTGAGTCCTTTAGGCACATGTTCGCGTTTAGTTTAGTATTTGGATCCGATGATGTGCTTACTGGTTTGGAATCAGCCATATTGAATTTTTGTAATATTTCTTTGATAGTCTCTTTGATAAATCTCGATTTCTTTCCTCTTTCGATCGATTTTGATATTTATTTCTAAAAATCTCTTCACCGTCTTTCATCTGAAAATTTTTCTACAGTTTTTTCCTTAATTTTTCCTTTTCTTGTTTATGTTTTCATACAGTAAGAAGGTCATCGACGTAAATTGCTGCGTAGAGATCTTTTTCCCTGTAATATAAACATGAGTCTACCTCGAATCTTTGTAGTCCAAATTGTTTTAATGTGAAGTCGAGCTTCTTGTTCTATTTTTTTTCGTTGCTTTAATCCGTACATGGCCTTTTTTAGTTTCCATACTTTGCTTCTGTTTTTAGTGTCTATACATTCTATTGGCGGCTGTACATAAATATTTTCTGTTAGATCGCCATTGAAGTAGGCTGTAGTGACCTCCATGTGCATAATATTTATTTCTTCTCTCGCCGCTATAGATAACAGATATCTTATGGTGCTATATTTAGCTACGGGAGAAAAAGTTTCTTGATAGTCAATTCCTTTTCTTTGGATATGACTTTGTACGACTAATCTAGCCTTGAATGTTATTATTTTCTGGTCAAGTTTTCGGTAAATGTACAGAATAGGGGAGCCCCCTCCGATCGGCTTCTTTTTCACATATGTTATTAAGATTACCTTCCTGAGTAACAAT
>NW_018021360.1:17282-20430 GCF_002006095.1 Pseudomyrmex gracilis | reverse complement strand
GTTCATAACTTTTTTATAAACAATGAGCGACGGCTAAAACTTTTAGAAACGTACTCAGGAAGGTCATATTTACAATATATCAAAACGAGAAGCCGATCGGAGGGGGCTCCCCTATTCTGTACATTTACCCCATGTTTTATTGGCTTTCAATGCACTGTATTCTTTTTCCACGTCATTTTATTTTATTTGGACTATTGAGTACTTCTTTGGGTGAACTTGGTTTTTCAGTGTTATTCTGTACCGTGTAAAACGATACAAAGTCTTCTTTTAATGTGGGTTTTCTGATTTTTGTCGATATTCTCAATCACCT
Source organism: Pseudomyrmex gracilis (assembly GCF_002006095.1). Lineage (NCBI taxonomy): Eukaryota > Metazoa > Arthropoda > Insecta > Hymenoptera > Formicidae > Pseudomyrmex > Pseudomyrmex gracilis. The sequence goes on along the minus strand of NW_018021360.1, from coordinate 20,120 downwards.
CGGCGTGTTCTCCTGTGTGAGCCGTTTCCTTTCTGAGTTTTTATATTTTTTACTGGTATTTTAGTTGTGTTTAGATATAGATCATCTGACGATTTATTCGGTTCTGGACATATATCTTCCGCCACGCTTTTATTTTTGGTCGCCGAAAAATCATTTTTATCATTATCTGTTGATTCTTTATTTTGAGTAAATATAATCTTGACTTTTGGTTTGCTTTCCCCTTTTGATGCTTCCTAGGGAGATTGTGTATCCTTTAGAAAAACCATGTTTTAACTTTTAGTCACTTTATGTGTCCTCAGATCTATCAAGCGATATATCTCTATCGTTTCTTCATATTCTACAAATATTAGTTTATTGCCTTTTGCATCTCATTTGTCTCTTTTTTCTTTCGAAATATGTACTATGGCTTTTTCGCCAAAGATCCGCAAGTGATTGAGATTCGGTTTTTGTCTGGTTTATATTTCAGATGTTTTTCCTGGAATAGGAATTTAAATAATATTTAAAAGGTGATCTGGTAATAAAATATGCTGCCGTATTCGTCGCTTCTGTCCAATACGCTTTGCTTAACTTTGCGTCTAAAAGCATTGTTCTGGCTTTTTCGACTATTGTTCTGTTTGCTTTCTCAGTCACATCGTTTTTTTTTGTTCTGGGATATACGGAGCAGATAATTGATGCTTAATGCCATATGTTTTTAACATATTAGTAAAGTTTTGATTAATGTATTCTATTCCGTTATCTGTACGCAGCTTTTTTATTTTATGCCTGGTTTGATTTTCTACGAGTGCTTTAAATTTTTGGAATGCTTGTAAAGTTTTACTTTTATTTTTTTAAAAATAAACAAAGATTTTTCTACTATAATCGTCTATAAACGTGAGTATATATTGCACTTCTCTGATAGAATTAACAGACATCAGCCTGCAAATATCCGAATCAGCTTAAGCTTATGACACGTTTGCTTTTATCCTTGAACGATAGACGTGTCTGCTTTCCTTTTATACATAGCTCAGTACTTACTGTGTAATTGTGTAAGCTAAATCCCGTCGCTAAATCCTTAATCAAAAACATGTTTTTGCGATATGATCCAGCTTGCGATGCCAGTCTTGTTTGCACGATGTAATCTCTCTGGTCAAATAACTCTTCTCGACTGTGTTATCCAAGCAATATACTCCGCGTTTTATACTCTCCGAAGATTCGCTGTAGCTACTTTTCTTCCTTTCAAATCTTTGATCATGCATCCGTCTTTGTTGAAAATGACCGAATGCTCCTTTTGGACGATCTTCCTAACAGATAGCAAGTTTGCAGTCAGTTTTGGCACACATATATAACACCTTGTACATCGATAGTTGTATTATTATGTGATAAATAATTAGGTAGTTTTACCGTATTCTTTTGCCTTGTTTGTAATTTCGCATTACAGGCTGTAATTATAGTCTGCTCGTACCTTTCCGTGTCCAATAAGATTTCATTGATTCCTGTCATATGCGCAGAAGCACAGGAATCGAGAAACCAAGCTTCTTTATTTTTTGCTTTTATAGTAGCAAAGGCACAGTGAGTTATCTGATTTGAATCGCTTTTGTTTTTCCTATGCCAGCACTCGCTGCAAAAAATGTCTGGGCTTTCCGCACACATTACATTTCTTTACCTTATTTTTGTTCTTGTTGTGATTTGTCTTTGAATAGAACGCTGCTTGTTGTCTTTCGCTGTTATTGCCTTTGTTTATTCTTACATCTTGTGCGAGTTTGACCTTGAATCTGCTGTAATAGGCATGCCGGAACTTTCGAGAGCCATTAGTTCCATTAACATAGGCTTGTATTCGTTCGGTAAATCTAACAATAATAGAGCCGCTATCATTTTGTCTTTAATTTCAAACTCTAATTCCTTTAGTTTACGCAGTGCTTGTTATTAAGTAACCATATTATTCTACAGATTTGCAATCATGCAGTTTTACAAAAGTTAGTTGTCTCAAAAGTTATACCTTCCTTGTAAGACCACCATTCTCCTATGCCTCTTTTATTGTTAGTTTTGTCCATGCCTCTTTAAATGTGTATGTGTGTCTTGAATGTACCTGTAATTCTGCTTTTCAACAGCCAGAATAATTCGCGCCTTCGTCTTACAAGCGAACCTCGCAAACCCAAAAATTCTGATTTTGATGAAACTTTGCACACATGTAAGGAGGATCAATAGATGAATATTGACATTTTCCATTACTGCCCAAAAACGGTTTTAAGGGATGAAATCACCCCTCATATGTAGAGCGGCTTTTCACTTTTCTCAATTTATCTCGAAAATGATTAGAGATATTAAATAATGGTTTACACAAAAATTTCATAGAAAAAAGTTCTCTATTTATTTATATTAATAGAATTTAAAAACAATAATTTTTAAAAAAACTTGTTTGACAAAAATATAAAAAAAATTTTTTTTAACAATTCTATTAATGTAAGTAAATAGAGGTATTCTTCCCATAAAACTTTTATATAAAACATTTTTTGATATCTTCAATAGTTTTCGAGATACATCGAGAAAAAAACGCAAAACCGTGTTATACAGGGTGCGGCGCCAAAATCCGGACAAATTATATATGTTTTTCTAAATATGTTTTATTGCTACAATGAAAAGATTTACAAAATTTGTTTAGCTCCATTGTTTGTAAGGCCATAAATAATATATATTCACTCAATATATCCCCCGCTTGCTTGAATGATCGCCTCCATTCTCGGTCTGAATCGTGCGCAGGCACGCTTTAATGCGTCACGGTCCATATCGGTGAATGCCGATACAATAGCGGCTCTCAATGATGCGACGTTTGGATGTCTGGACTTGTTCGTGACCCTTTCA
>NW_018021360.1:9290-15492 GCF_002006095.1 Pseudomyrmex gracilis | reverse complement strand
GATACACACACACACGGTCGAGTGAGAGACAGTCATGCGCCGTTTCCTGTTAGCATATTACCGCACATGAGCATAAAGAAAATAATTGAATCTTATTCAGGAGTCCTGAACTAGCCCTTGAATTCGAGATTGTCACCGTCTCCTCTTCATTAAATATGACATCTCTGGAAAATATAATTTTATTAGTCTGTGGATCCCATAAACGATAATTAGTGGATTCTGCTTGGTATCCAATAAGGAGGAGCTTCTTAGACTTCCGATCCATTTTATGGCGAAATTGTTTATCAATATGAGCGAATGCTACCGAGCCAAAAATTCTTATATGGGATAATTCGGGTTTCTTTCCATACCAGGCTTCATAAGGAGTAAGGGTTTTACCGGTCTTTATCGTGGTGCGATTAAGGATATATACAGCTGTATTAACAGCTTCCGCCCAGAGTTTAGTTGGCAGTTCTTTAGCTAGTAACATGGTCCGTGCGCTTTCAACGATTGTTCTATTTTCTCTCTCAGCTTTTCCATTTTGTTGTGGGGTATAGGGGGCTGTATTTTCTAAGGTGATACCTAACCTTTTGAGATGACTCAGCAAGGGATTATTTATGTATTCACGACCATTGTCTGATCTAAGAACTTTGATATTGTATCCGAACATATTCTTTATTTTGTTATTGAATTCTTTGAGTTTATCTAGAACATCATTCTTGTGTTTGATAAAGTAGACTGTCTTGAATTCCGTTGCTTCATCTATGAATGATAGATAGTATTTTGACCCTCCAATCGATGACTCTGAGAAAGGACCGCAGATGTCTGTGTGAACAAATTCTCCAGGCTGCCATTGCACGCGTTCAGTGTGAGATTTGTTAAAACTTAGTCGGTGTGCCTTGCCAAATTGACAGGAGTCACAAAAAAAGATTTTGTCACTGGTTATATTTATGCCTTCAACAGCAGCACTATCAACGACATGCTTGAGATGCTTTGTGTTAATATGTCCAAGTCTTTGATGCCATGTCTGTAATGTAGCACTTAAATTTGCTTCAGTAAAATCTTTGATTTTATTACCACTTATTACTTTAAACAAAAGTCTATATATATCGTTCTTTTGCCTAAGGCCAATAGCCTGAACTTGGTTATTTCTTCTTAGTGTTACTGTGTTTTTACTAAAGACAGTCACATAACCTTTCTTGGCACAAGCACCGACTGAGAATAAATTCTTCTTTATTTGTAGAACAAACAACACATTTTCAATTCTGGCATCTCGCCAGTGTCCATTAATCAGTTCCTTGATAATCACTGTTCCCTTGCCACTTACGTTGCAATTTTTACCGTCACCGAGTGATACAAGTTCACCAGATAATGTTTCAAAGTCAGTGAGCCAGTCGCGTCGGTAAGCCATGTGACATGACGCACCACTATCGGTAATCCAGACATCTTTAATGTCGGTACACATTATATCTTTCACTAGCACATCGTGCTCACTTTCTTTTGATTTATTGCTGTCTCTTACTTTGGATGTTGTCACCAAAAAAGCACTGTTCTCACAGCCATCACTGTTTTTCTTGTGAGTGTCATTATGTTGTTCTCTCTTCTTTTTGTAGCAGTCACTCGCTGCGTTGTCCTCTTCCTTCATACGGCTTTCTTCTTTTATCAGTCTTTCTAATAGTAATTCTATTTTTTGTTCTCCTACTGGAACACTGTTCCAGGCAGTTGCAAGCGTACTGTATTTTGATAGCAACGAGCCGAGAATTTTTGCCATGATGTCCAATTCATTAATTTCTTGTCCAGCATCTTTTAGTTGATTAGCAAGTCTTTGTACATTAGTTACATGTTGTATAACCGAGTCTTCAGATTTCATTCTGTATTCGTGATATCTTTGTAGCAGCAAAAGTTTGCTAGATGCCGAACGTTGTTCATATGTTGCAGTCAACATACGCCACATATCATTAGCCGTTGTGCAAACAGTTAGACCTCGAATTTGCTCTCTTTCTAGAGATGCAGCAATCACACTCATGGCTTTAGCGTTGTCTTTGATCCATGCTCGTACAGCTGCAGTTGTTTCATCTCCCGGTGGCTTTGGTCTTGTTCTCGCCACTACATCCTGTAAGCCATGGGCAACAAGCAGTTGATTTACCTCGAATTTCCAACTTTGAAAATCCGATCCGTCGAATTTAGTAATCCCTTTTCCGATGATTTCCAATGCCATTATAATAGCACTTGCACTGCAAATATATATGCACAAGAGTTGTCTCACACGAATAAGTGGTTTATTGTTCAATGAGCGTCTTCTGGGCCCATAACCTGATGAGTTATTCAAGTTAAATAAACACTCACAACACTTGTTTTTGTTCTTATGATTTATTAACATAGAACCATTACAAAATAGAAAATTATCAGTAGAACGATAACGAGCACGTCTATACGTGATGGCGTCGAGGAACAAGACAAGATCGCGGTAGAGTAAGATTCAATTATTTTCTTTATGCTCATGTGCGGTAATATGCTAACAGGAAACGGCGCATGACTGTCTCTCACTCGACCGTGTGTGTGTGTATCAACGCGCATGAGTGCGAAGTGAATAAACTCATTATTCAACAAAAACGTTAAATAATCTTTCTTTGATTGAATCGTTACACTTGGTGGCTACACTTTATACTAAACCTACGTAGCGAAAAACTTCCTATTTATACGGAGTCTTATCATCTTATTTGCATTATTTATTATGTAGTGTCGAGTGCAACACAAACGTCAGCGTGTCATACTGTGGCTGATTCGCGTAGCCAAGTGATATGCTGGCGATTATGAACTAAATGTATATGTAAATCGTATACTGTTATCAAAAAATATAATAGACCGTAAAATAAATTTTTGAGATGTTATACTGAAATTTTATGTGTTAGTCAATAAGGACAGAAAAGTAAAATTCAGGTATGATATTCAATTTGTGTGTTAAAATTATTTAAATTTTTCTTTTGTCAAAGTCTTTTGATTATGGAAAATTATTGCAAACTATTCTCACGTATAACGTACATGACTACTCCGCACTGTGCTTACGGAAGTGAGTGATATGTGCGTGATACATTACATATACAATATGTAATATAAAGACTGCAATGAATATGCTCAATGATCTCTCACGTCACGTTGCACTGCAACATGACTTGAAATATTCAAAGAATAAAAAAGCATCTTTATTTAAAAAATTACTATCTTTATCGTAATATATACCGCAAAATAGTTCCTTATATAAAAGATGCTAAAATTAAATTTTAGAAACAACTTATTTCAAAAGTGTATTAATGTGCGATTACATAGAGGTGTTCTTACGATAAAACATGTATAAATAACTACATAAATGTAGAAATTTTCAGTGGCGGCCTAAAACCGATTCTAAAGAGTGAAACACTTATCATGTATAACACGGTTTTGCGTTTTTTTCTCGATGTATCTCGAAAACTATTGAAGATATCAAAAAATGTTTTATATAAAAGTTTTATGGGAAGAATACCTCTATTTACTTACATTAATAGAATTGTTAAAAAAAATTTTTTTTATATTTTTGTCAAACAAGTTTTTTTAAAAATTATTGTTTTTAAATTCTATTAATATAAATAAATAGAGAACTTTTTTCTATGAAATTTTTGTGTAAACCATTATTTAATATCTCTAATCATTTTCGAGATAAATTGAGAAAAGTGAAAAGCCGCTCTACATATGAGGGGTGATTTCATCCCTTAAAACCGTTTTTGGGCAGTAATGGAAAATGTCAATATTCATCTATTGATCCTCCTTACATGTGTGCAAAGTTTCATCAAAATCAGAATTTTTGGGTTTGCGAGGTTCTCTTGTTAGTCATCTTCTTGATATCTTCTATGTACGTGAGCTCGGGGCTCGCCAAGCACACATCTCTAAGTCTTTACCAAGGGAGACAAACTCCACTACCTTTAGTAGCGACGGAGCTTTACTTTGGTGGTTCTCGTGCCAGGCGGCAAGCACAATCGATTTTTTCTCTGCCTCTCTCTCTTGTCTAGAAATATTATACATTGTCTGATAGCAGCCATAACAGTTTCTAACGGTTTTGCTTTTGCCGAGTTTCTCGTCATTTCAGTACATTTTTTTGATTTTTAAGTATATTTCTGTGTATGTGTTGTGCTGAGATGTGCATGTAAAACCAGCGGCGCATGATGCTTTTTTGCTAGCTGGATTTCTTGAGTGGCTGTTGTGCTGACTAAAGCAAGAGCAAGAGCAAGTGATATACAGGGTGTCTGAACTATCAAGCCGACGTGTGTAGGTAGATTAAGTCAATCTGAGCAGAAAAGTTATTTACCAGTTTGCAATATTTGCAATAGTTATTGAAATATGAATTAATAAATGTGAGCCAATGAGCGCGCTTGAGGCAATGATCAGATTCTATAGGCGTGCACGATTATCAGCTGGAAAGAAAAATGGCTTCTTTCATGCAGTGTCTTACAAGGGGAGGTTGCGACGTTGTACCAATCGATTTGGACGAAATTTATTGGATCGATAGATGACTTGTGAAGTATTGCAGGGTAAAATAATAAGACGCACTACTCAAGCATTCGCGAGAAAATCGAATTTGAAAATTTCGAGGTATTTTATAAGGATATTAAATAGATCGTTTAATTGAAGAGCGCGTAGCGTAGCGGTAGCACACTAGGTTAGTAATGTCGACGCTTCTGGTTCGAGTCTCAATATACTTTTTTTTCTCCTCAAAAAATATATTTTCTGAAATATAATCTAAATGTAAGTAATTTGTTTATTCTAAATGTAAGTAACGTTTTTTTCATTTATTGCATGTTAAAAAAATGCATTTTTTGCATAAAAATTCTGTGATTTAAAAAATACGGTTTTAAAAATAAATAGATTATTACGAATTACTAATTGTGTTCATAAAAAGCGGATAATTAATTGCACGCAACATGTAAAAATATACGTAACATGTTTTATTTATTGGAACTAGATGGGACAATACATAATGCAGGATGATATTTGTCATAAAAACAAGTGAAACAATAATTTTCACGACAGTGTGCACATCGTATGAACGCTGCAGTTTTATGTTCACATGGTTCTTTAAAATATCTATTGAAAAACATATTTCGTTGACATTCATAAATATATCTCTCTGTTGTTAATTTGGAAACATACCATGCATATTGTAACATATTTCGAAAACTCGGGGCGGACAATTGATGATGTATCATTGAATAAAGTTTTATGCAGTCTAGACGAGATGGTATTTCGCGGTTTTGTTCTATTAAAGTTGAACAATTCTGCAAACGCTTTATAAAATTTTTAACTTGTCTATAAAAATAAACGTTACACGGTTGACATAAAGGTGTGCACTTATTTATCCGTTTTTTATGAACACAATTAATAATTTATAATAATTTATTTATTTTTAAAACCGTATTTTTTAAATCACAGAGTTTTTATGCAAAAAATGCATTTTTTTAACATGCATCTCGGACGCTATTCAGCGATACGTAGCGAGCAGCGGCGAGCGAGGAGTAGAGCTGATAATCGTACGCCTGTAGAGTCCGATCATTGTCTCCCGCGCGCTTATTGGCTCATATTTATATCTCAATAACTATTACGAATTTTGCAAACTGGTAAATAACTTTTCTGCTCAGATTGACTCAATCTACCTACACACGTCGGCTTGATAGTTCGTTGTCAGACACCCTGTATAATGCAGTGTATAACAACATATTTGTTGTTTTCCAGTGTATACATATAGTGCGGATGTTTTTATATTTAAAAAAACATTGTGAATATATGTGTACATTTTAAGTTATGTTATTGTATGTAAGAAGCATATATCGTTATTTGTATTGTTTATTGTATATTTGTTATGTTATATTATTTATATTATTATATATTTTTATTGTATTTTGTGTATATGAGTGTGTGCATTTTAAACAATGCTATCAGCATATATAGTATATATAGCATATATGCTGATAGCATCATTTAAAATGCGTACACGTGCGCGTGCGCGCGCACACACACACATAAATACACTAAAAATATAATAATATATATAATATATGTAGAAAGGGCCGATACGGAGTGAAATACTAGGTGTTGATGTATAAATGATAATCTTTATTTAAAAATGCCAAACGTTTCGACTCTTGGTTTGAGTCATCTTCAGTGGCATACAAAAATCTACATAAATAAATTAATA
>NW_018021360.1:3800-7250 GCF_002006095.1 Pseudomyrmex gracilis | reverse complement strand
CCTTGAAGTGTAAACTTGTTTAATAAACCATATCTTTCATTTTCGATTTTTAATTCACGTAGTCCGGGAACTTTCCGGACAAACTGTGTACACATAAAAATATTGTACTATAATTTAAAAACCAGAAAAAAACTCATAAAATGTGATTGTTATTACAATTATAAAACATATGTTATAAGTAAAAATGTTACAATCTATTAGATTAAATTATTTGTGTTATTATTAAATGTAACCGTTACTTCTATTATATAAAATTACAGAAAAATAATTAATATAACAAAATGCTTTTTATTTATGTATTAAATAAAAACATTTTTTTGTATAATTATTTTTTAAAGTACCTTTATATAATAGAAATGATGGTTAAATTTAATACTTGCTCTCAGAACCTTATAATTCATTTTACGTATATATGCGCGAGCGGTTTGAATGCGGCGCCGGTATCCCCACTACTTTTTTTAGTTTGCAAAGAATGTGGTCTTCGTCGTAGACGGCGCTGAAAACTGTCCTCACTTTTTTCAAGAGTGGGTGTGACCCTTGTGGTCTTCACTTTTTAAGTACGCCTGCTTGGTAAATTTCGAACTAGTATAGTTCTCACGTCCTACTTGTCTATGTGAGTTGATCCGGCTACTGAATCCAGTATGCCAGTTGCCACTTATTCGGTATATCGTTTTTCACACGCGCACACACTTACTTGCACGTTTTGCTAGTTCACCTCATTCACAAGGAAATTTCGCAAACCCGAAAATTCTGATTTTCATAAAACTTTTTTTTTTTACACATGTAAAAGGGGTCAATAGATGAATATTGACATATTCAATTACTGTCCAAAAACGGTTTTAAGAAATGAAGTCACTCTGTATATATAAAGCGGCTTTTCACTTTTCTCAGTTTATCTCAAAAATTATTGGAGATATTAAAACATGTTTTATACAATACTTTCATAGAAAAATATTCTCTATTTAGTCATATCAATAGAATTACAAAAAAAAAAATTTTTTAAAACTTTGAAAGTTTTAAAAACAAATTTTTTTAAACAATTTTATTAATGTAAGTAAATAGAGACGTTCATACCATAAAACTTTTGTATAAAATAGTTTTTAATATTTCAATAGTTTTCGAAATACATCGAGAAAAGCGCAAAGCCACTTTACACATGAGGAGTGTTTCACTCTTTAGAGAGAGAATCGTTTTTTGGCCGTTACTAAAAATTTCTACAATTATGTAGTTATCTATATATGTGTACAAAGTTTTATCGTAAAAACATCTCTATGTAATCGCATAGTAATATAGAGGGAGTCCGGGAGAGTTGAACCACTTTTTACTTAAAAATCAAGAAAATCTAATGTAGTGTATTCAGCGACTTTACATTTATATCATAGTAAAGCCTTGTTATCTGACTATAATTAGAGAGTTATATCAATTCAATAAGTTAATAAATGTAAGCACTACATAAAATTTTATAAAAAGTGAGATTTGGCTCATTTCTCCCTAAGGGCAGGGAGATATGACCCACTATATAGGGAGATTTGACCATGCTCTAGTAATATGGGAATAAATGAAAGACAAAAACATTTTACTTTAATTTATATTAAACAACCACAAACTAGACATTGAATCATTATTTTATATATTTTATATATTTTAATTGAGTTTATATATTAATTTTAATTAAACTTTTTGGACAAAATTAACAGAAAAAATCTTCAAATCAACAAAAATAACATCTTTGAAACATCACTAAGATCAATTATTTTTTAGATCAGTTATTTATTAACTAATAAAAACTTTCTAAAGTTTTGCGTTTAGAATTAACTTATATTCATAGAAACTATAGACCAACTCAGCACAAGAAATATCTTCACATCTGTCTCACTAACATTCAGCTAAAAAAATTTTCTCTTAACTATTTCCTTCTTCGATTTTGCCTCTTTTTTATTTAAGTTTTGAGCTCTCGCCTTTTTTTCTTTGGCTTTTCTTGTGGTTCGAGGTTTTGATTATCATTCTTTTCTGTTTGTGTTAATATCTTGGTTTTTCCAGGCTGACGACCTCGTCGCGTCGTTTTTCTTGGTGCAGCTTTAGGATATGGTTTGATCATTTCCGGCGTTATGATTGCAGCTGCCTCTTTTCCGTTTGCTGTAGAAGTAAATAGGATTGATGTAGCAGATATATCTCTGTTTATCTCGACAATTTCTGTTACTTTTTGTAATTGAATGTCTGGTGTTATAGTAGATAAAATTTTGTTTGTGTTATCCGTTTCTAATGTAGATGGCAAAGCTGGCAAGAGAACAGACAAATCTTGATCAACAGGCATTTCTCTGTCTGTGACTGCAGAGTACAAAAGGTCTTCCTCGCTAAATATTTCGGGAGTGAATGGATGTATTCCTGAATTTTTAAAGTCACTCTTGATATTAGCTTGATTAAAAGCTTGTGACATTACTTCTTTCACAAAATTAGGGATGTTATAAATTGTGACTGTCTTTCCAAGATTGGTTAACATCCAGTTACTCATGGCAGTATTGTATATTGACTTAAAAGATGAGTAAACAGCAATAGTGGTTGGAGCTTATTGCTACAGTGAGGTGGAATAGTTAAGCCCCTTGCACAATGGAAAGAATAGCGATAGCGATAGAAATAACACAGTTTTTAACACAGAATTCCAACTCGTCAAAAATTTTATCGCTATTGCTTATTCCGATTTTCTGATCTGCAGTGATACATGTGTAGTTTTGTATGTTAAATTCCGCTGTTCTTTTATTTTTAAATATAAACTCTTTAAAACTTTTGTTATTTCTATCGCTATCGCTATTCCGTCCATTGTGCAAGAGGGTTTAGAGAACCTCTAGGAGAGAGAATCGCCAACTTGGTCATGTGACCAGCTACGCCGCGATTGGCTGGCATCAATATGTGCAGATTTTGACATGCGACGCTAGTGCACTGACAGATGTTGATGGATACATGAGGTTAGTAATCGTTAAATATTAGTAATTGTGTTTTGAACTTGATATTATATACTTAAATTTGTTATAAATTGAATAATTAAATATTTATTAGCTACAAGTAACTTTTATTATATAAGAGATATATATATATTTAGAAGTTGGTTATATATATTTACTGTGTTAGTTTGTGAATGGTTATTTGGTGACACACAGAATTCTGAATCAAATAATTTATTGTATTTATATTACACAGGCACCATGCCATCAAGTTGCACTGCATACAATTGTTCAAACAGAAGTGATCAAGCCTATGCATTGGTAAGATATTCGCATGATGAAGGTTTAAAGAGAAAATGGATTGATGCAGTTGGAAGAGGCAAGAACTGGTCACCTAGTAGTTCTCAAAAACTTTGCGAGGTTAATAGCAATGTGCAATATGTTCTAATTTTGTACTTCAAAAAATAAACATATAATAATGCAATATATTGTTAGAATTACAGCATGTTTG
>NW_018021360.1:0-1625 GCF_002006095.1 Pseudomyrmex gracilis | reverse complement strand
GGTCTATACTAAGTAGTTCCAGCGTTGACCGCTCGATAGCGCCGCTTACCCGCGCTAGAAAAAATCAGTCCGGGAACTTTCCGGACAAACTGTGTGTATATATAACCAACTTCTAAATATATGTATCTCTTATATAATAAAAGTTACTTTTAGCTAATAAATACTTAATTATACAATTTATAACAAATTTAAGTATATAATATCAAGTTTAAAACACAATTACTAATATTTAACGATTACTCACCTCATGTATCCATCAACATCTGTCAATGCACTAGCGTCGCATATCAAAATCTGCACATATTGATACCAGCCAATCGCGGCGTAGCTGATCACATGACTAAGTTGGCGATTCTCTCTCCTAGAGGTTCTCTAGGAATAGTTAATAATGTTATTCCATTTTCTTTTGCAACAGTAATCCTTTCAACACTTACATGACTCTCGTGACTGCCCAAAATTAAGAGCGTGGGATTTTCTTTAGAGGCACGAGAATACTTTACAAAATGTTTCATGAATTTAAGAAAACTCTTAATAGTCATCCAGCTACTAGGATAGGCATCACCGTCTGATCCTTTTGGACCACTGGATATAAAAGCTTTATTATATTTTACTCGAGGAAATATAAAAAATGGTAGCATAGTATTACCAATCGCATTAACAGCAAAACAAACGGTTACAAGAATACCTCTATTAGCAAAAGTTAGTTGTTCAATCTAGCGAGATTGTTTGCTAGCTAGTACTTTGGGACAATCTTATACTGTAGTACACCCAGTCTCGTCACAGTTGTAAATATTTTGTGGTTCAAATTGAAACTGTTCTCTAACCTGTCTCAAATTTTCAAAAAAATCACAACATTTTTCTTATTGAAGCTGGTAGCTCTAGATAGACTTGTTGCTTCTGGAGTTCTTAAACTTATTTCATGATTTCTTTTGAAGAATCCACGAAACCAGTCCTTCCCGGCAAAGTTATTTGTCGACCATCTCTCTGGTATCTTCTTTGAATTAGCCTTTGCATACTCGCGTGCGAATGTCATAGCGGCTCTTCTAGTCAAACCATAATTCATCTTACTGCAGATCAATAAGTAATTGACTAGTAATTTTTCTTCTTGGAACGTAAAAATCTGGGAGTTTTTATTCTGACTTTTTTTATCTTCTATTTTGTTTAATTTTTGCCTGTCATGTTTATATTTGCGCAAGGTAGTTCTGTCTATGCCATATTTAATCGCAGTTTTTCTTATAGAAATACCTTTTTCTATTTCTTCCAATGCATTTTTCAGCGTCTGCTTACTAAATTCATGTCTTCGATTAATATTCTCTTTTGGTTTATACCAAATGGCATTTTGTTCTAAATAATTAAAAATAATAGTTTAAAGTTGTGGGCGTGTTTATATAGCAGCAGATAAGGAATCAGCAGCGAGAGGTAGGCAGCCGGGACTGTGGTTAGATCAGGGAGCGCTAGTGATTACGCTCTAGTAATATCCAAGAAGATACCCAGCAAACAATTTGGTTGCGAGATGTCGCAGTTTTGTCGCCAACCGCCGGCGAAANTAGTAGACCAAATCCATATCCATCTGTGTCCTCATTAGGATATGGTTTGGCGACCATATCTGTCAAACATGTGAGATG
>NW_018021359.1:50926-52813 GCF_002006095.1 Pseudomyrmex gracilis | reverse complement strand
CTGTTTATACGTGCTTCAAAAGTGACAACATAATAACGATTTTAGGACTTATTCACACCAACTCCAACGGTAAATACATCAATCTACCAATAATTAACGCAACAACATATAAGAAGTTTATTTCTGAAGAGGACTCAAGTAGGAGTCAAAACGTACAATTTTTACCGTGATATCATTTTGTATTAAAATCGCGGTTTTACTTAATTTAATGTACTAAATAACACCTTATATTGCTCGTTTAATTGACCTGTTTTATTATTTTTGTTATTTTTTATATTGCAAGCGTATTATCATTAATTATTTTATACAGTAGTTTAAAAGAAGAAATATATATGCACTTGCTTGAAAGATAGAATTTAAAAAATTAAATTTGTACAGTGAAAACAGTTCTTTGGAAGAGGAAAAAATAATATATAGAAAAAGAGGAGACAAATGAGAGAGAAGCATAGGGAAAAAGTAAGAAAGAAAGAAAAGATAATAGAGTTGAGAGAGATGAAAACAGAAGTTAATACTCTTTCCGTGCCAAATCATGTTTGCGTGACTTTCCAGTCAAGCCATTTGAGATAGATAGAAACCTGATATATATTATTACAAAATATTTTATTATATCATCAATTAATAAGTAATTAGCTTGTACATCGTAGTTCACATCGTGTACCATCCGTGGCGCTGCTATTAGTTTTAACTTTTTTGGTAAGGAAAGAGAACCGCCTGTGTTTAAATTTGTTCCATAAAAGACATAAGAAAACAAAATATTTATCAAAAAAGAGAACAGGTAAACAGAAATATTTGAAGATACTTTTTTCTTTTGTTTTCTTTTTCATTTGTAGAAATCACACGTTTTTTTTAATCGCATAAATAAGATACAAGATACCTTGCGCAGCGCGCGCACATCTTGTTGCGCTTATACTTGGCGTGAAGCACTACCGTGTCTCTTGATTAACTAGTTTTTTATAAATAGTAAAATTNAACCAGATTTGCCGATAATCCACAAATGGTGATTTTTTTTCATTTTTAATTTTTAATTTTCTCTCNTATGTACATCTAGTCATTCAATTTCTTATTTTTATCTNTACTACTAATCAATATGGAAATACAACTTACAGGAACATGTCCAGCGACAGTGATATGTCTAGCAACTTAGAATTTCCATTTGTAGAAAAACGTCCCCGTAGATACATAACATCATTTGATGGGACAAGCGATCAATTGAGATAGGTGCGCGCCGTTTTTCGAAATGTCACNTAATTATACAGGATGTTTAATTTTAATTGCGCTCCAGGCAAATATCTCGAAAAATATAGAACATACGAAAAACTATTTCAGACAAAAGTTGTATAATGTCGAGGTAAACATAAGACGGTGCCATTAAATTGATCTTGAATAATTGTTTGAAGGTCACATAAAAGTCACTTTTTCTTTCTTAAATGGAACCTCTTATTTTTCTTTATTGCATTTTCTTATAGCTTATCTCAAGAGCTTTTTACAACACTATAATTAAATTTTTTTAGCAAGTACTTTTCGAGATATAAGGCGTGAAAATCACAGTGTGTGCCGGCATTAGCATTACCTAAGATGTACCGGTCTTGCCTTCATTGATTGGATCAACCTCGGGTATTATCTTTATCAGCCAGATCAACTTCGGGTCTTGTCTTCATTAGCCGATACCTTAAATAATGCTAATGCTGTCACATACTGTGACTTTCAAGCATCATAACTCAATAAATAACACAGCCACACACAAAAAAAAATTTCTTTGGCCTGGGGATCAGATCATGTTTATTATATGTTTTTGGGGTCGCTGAATCCGAATCCGAGGTCCATTAAACCCCATCGGGTCGGAGTTCCGCCATAACCTCAAAAAACACCATAATCTGAGCTCGAAAC
>NW_018021359.1:47040-50006 GCF_002006095.1 Pseudomyrmex gracilis | reverse complement strand
TTTTTTTTTTGTGTGGCTGTGTAATTAATAAAATAATATTTGATTATAGTAAATAACAGTAAAATAAAACAGATCAAATTACAAGCAAAATAAATTGAGGTAAAAATTATTTATTTAGAAGTTTTAATTAATACATAAGGTGCAAAACGTTTTGACACACACAGATGTCTTCATCAGTCGCAATATATAAAAATGATTAAATCAATAATTAAGCTCTCATCATGAAAGCCTAATTATTGATTTAATATTTTTTGTATATTGCGACTGATGAAGACATCTGTTATCATGATAGCCTAATTATTGATTTAATATTTTTTGTATATTGCGATTGATGAAGACATCTGTGTATGTCAAAACATTTCGCACCTTATGTATTAATTAAGACTTCTAATGAATATTTTTTACCTCGATCTATTTTGCTCGTAATTTGACCTGTTTTATTTTATTGTTATTTATTTTTAAAAAATGAGCGTTTTCTATTTGTTAGTTTGATTATACAATAGTTTTGGAAAGCTCACAAGGTAAGCTATAAAAAAATGTACTGAAAGATAGAGGATTCTATTTAAGAAATTAAAAATAACCTTTATGTGACTTTCAAATAATTATTAAGGTTAAATTAATGGCACCGTTTTATGTTTTCCTTGTACGTCAGTGAGCCACGCAGAGCGCTCGCGCACATTTGACGCGTAGTTCACTGATGTGCGCTTGGCTAAAGGTCGACACTGATTGGCTTGAATTCTTCAATAATTACTTCTTTATTATATATAATAAAAAAATGGTTCAGGACTTTTCGACTCAGTTTTANTNTTTCTATCTGCCTACGAGAGCTGTTAAAGTAATTGTTGAACACTCTATATATGAGAGACCCTGTATAACTCTCTAAAAAGATTTCTAACTACTTTTTAAAAATTAGTTAGGGATTTTTTATATATGTGATGCAAATATAGCATCCTATATAAATTTAAGAATCAAAATCTTAATTCAAAAATTCACGTGTAAGATTTACACGTAAATACACACATATATATATATATGCATATTTCCGCTCAACATCAGCGAACGGCTCTTATTACTGTTTATATATTTTTAGTTTAAACCAGAGTTGCAAACTCTGGCCGACTAGCAACAAGAACATCGAGGTAGTGAGGACACGCACACCATAAGTTCTCGCTTGAGTGCGTGCCATACTTCCTCAGTATTTTTGTTGCTAGCCGGCCAGAGTTTGCAACTCTGGTTTAAACTTCAGAGCCTAAAAAATTCTCTAATTGTTATAAATATGACGTTGATAAAATGGTAGGATAACACAATGTTTTATTATGGTTTACGAAACATTCTACAGAGATGACTGTTATTAGAAAAAAGGATATGATATGATNAAACCGATATTTCTTATTGATTATAATGAAGCCAAGTGTGTTGTTCTCTCCTTGATGTTTCTGACAAAATGACAGCATACAGTAATCTACTACGCAAAAGTTTAAAGTGGTATAGAAAAATAACATTTTAACTCTCTCTTTTACTAAATACATCCGGTGTAAATGTTTGGATATTATATAATACTCAGCAACATAAATCTGTCTCAATAATNAAATTCAGAAAACGATTAGTTATTTATGCCACTGTCAAGATAACAATTTATCTCTGGAAATTATGACAAAATATAGAAAATGTCATAAAATTAAAAAGCAAAAGAGCAAAGTGTCGAAAGTGAGAAAATGTTGCATTTCTCGCTATAAAATGTAAAAAACTTTAGAACTGAAGCAGAAAAACAAATAACTGTAAGAACAATGTATAGTGATGTTTTGCAGCAAGTGTCCGAATCAACCTTTTTTATGCATTCCTTGTTTCAACAAAATACATGGTAATATGTAATNATCAATTTTATAAATCAATTTTATACAATATTGTATAGAAGAATTTTGTCTACTTTTTATTTTTGGTTTATTTATATATTGTTGTATATTTCTACCTATTAAGGAGAATTAGTTATCATATAGAAGAAGTTTGTTTATTTTTTATTTTTATTAATTATAACATATTTACTAACAATTAGTAAATAACAATTAAACTAACTTTTTTGTTTTATTCTATACTGCATGTTGTATAGTGCCTTTTTCTGTTAGTGCTACTATATTTTTCAGTCTTACACTTATTATCAAATATATGTTTGTAATGCATTTGAGTAAATATACTAGCGTGTACCATCAATGATACACGTGGCTTAAATGAAAATTTTAACATGTACCATCGGTGGTGTAAAAGTTTAACATGTACATATGACACAAAACGTAGTAAAAGAGAGGTAGAAAAAATGCAGCAAGAAATAAAAGAAAAGAAGTAAAAAGAGAATTGAAAAGAATAAACGAATACAGCAACAAAGCTTTTAGTAACATTTCAGAAGCATTACAACATTGCAAGGTGCATTTTAATATTGCAAAGACGTTTTAAAAATATACAAAATTAATATGCCACCAAAATGTTTTAGCAATGTTGTGCAAATATAAGTAAATCCATAGAAAAGCTTCCTTTTTTTCAATTTTTGTGAAACTTGGTATTTTTACGTATTTTTAATTGTTAAAAACGAATATAAAACAAGTTTATTATTTGGACATATTAAAGCCGCCATCTTAAAAAAAACACTAAGAAAACAATTTAGTTGTGGAATGTTATGGATTTGTCAAAAATTGCCGGCAAAATTTACTGTCAAAACCATAGCCTACTGTGTTTTCAGTAGGATATGGTTTGGCGATTTAATCTGTGTAACATGTAGACATGTTAAAACGATACCAAAATTATAACAGATCTGCCACTAGCAAAGCAAAGCTAAAGTGAGGCGCTAGCAAACGATAACCAAATCCGGAACAAGTTTGGTTAGGGCGGGTTCCGTTTGACCACAGTACGATTCGACACCGCTCGATTCGACACAGATTTATTCGACACCAAATTATTCGACACCGTACGATTCG
>NW_018021359.1:43501-46591 GCF_002006095.1 Pseudomyrmex gracilis | reverse complement strand
GTGTCGAATCGTACGGTGTCGAATAATTTCGTGTCGAATCGTACGGTGTCGAATAATCTGGTGTCGAATAATTTGGTGTCGAATAAATCTGTGTCGAATCGAGCGGTGTCGAATCGTACTGTGGTCAATAGAGTATCACCCGTTTGGTTATTGTCTGTTGGCGCCAAAAAAACCAATGGCTTATCGTCTTGTCAAAAAGGAATTAATTCGAAATTTTACTCAAATTAATTTCTGAAGACGTGATTCAGNTCGCCAATCAACCNATAAACTCTATTGAAAGGGACCAGACCTGAAAAAATCCTAATGTGATAGCGAGATTTGAACTCGAGACCTCCATATTCGCAACCTCTTTTTTACGAGAGAAAATGCTTTATGCATTCCCCACCTCCCATAGAGAAGATATGTGGAACTCCCTCNTCTCTCCTTTGAGAGAGAGGAAGTTTCCTTACTAAAACCTTTTGATGGCCTAACATCAAATAATTTAGCGGAGGAAAACCGAAATCCCAACGTATGACTCTACCGGGATTCTCCTCAACATTACAGGTGACTTTTCGCTACTCTCTGCTCACACTGGAACTTATGCTCCTCACCTACGGTGAGAGAGGCGCCACACCCCTATCTCGCCGAGTATAAAGGACCACGTGCAATAGGGGATACGGATCTCCGCCCGCATCTTCTGTGTGGCCCAGTTTCAAACTCCCCAAAAGGGAGGAAGCTTTCCCAAAAACCTTAGTGGCGGCTCAGACAAGCCATTCCCCCCACCAAACTAAAGAGAGTTTACCTCTCCAAAGGTAAGTTTTCACGGAGAGAGTAGAAGAGCTTCCCTTAACANCTAGGAAAAGTCAAGACTTTTTCCCGGTAAAGCCCGTGCTCTCCATTTACCCCAGCACTCCGTTAGCCCAGCAACTGCCGGAAATGGCGGAGGTAGAGTCATCGGAGAAGAGGGAGTCCCACTCTACCCCCTCCTCAGCAACAGAGGCGCAAGCGGCTTTTTNTTATTTTTCCCGCAGCTAGCCCAGCATGACTAACCCGGTCGAGAACAGAAGAGGGAATTTTGCTCTTCTCCTTTGCCGAAGGAGCGATCGCCGGAATCCCACTCCGGACCGGAGCAACNNGGCAAGAAGCTCCAGTACTTCCGGGGAACCCAAGGATGCCCCCGAGAGACCGGACAAACCGCCCTCACCCAGAGCATCGCGTCCACCGGACAGGGCATTACNGAAGAGAAGCTCATTGCAAACGGTTTTCATCTGTTGGTCCACATAACTGCCAAGACCCATCACGAGGGTCTCGGGCACCCTCTCGGTGAAGCTAAGATCAGAGGAAAGGCCCACGTCGGCTTGTACATCCACCGAGGACTGTAGGACCCCTTCCGTCTGGACCTTCACCGCTGCGCCTAAGGGTCTCGAACATCGAGTTTTCCAAGTCGCATCTAACTCTCTCTGAAGAGTGCGCGTTTTGCGCATCCCACTTACCCTTTTTCTTTATCGCCGAGACAATGAGATCGTCGGGAATGATATCTACCTGGGTGGTGGATATCATTCCCGGGATGATACTGCGCGTAAGCTCCGCAAGAGTGGCCTTCACTTAAACACNGTTCACTTGTGCACAGTTTGTTTGTACATAGAAAGATGTACACCGTTTAATTAGAAACCGTTCTAATGCGCACCGTTTGCTTGGACACCGTAATAATGCGCACCGTGCATTTGCACACATTTTGTTTGCAGTACACATTATTGTACGTGTGAACNGAGGGGGGTTTGCTCCTCCNCTTACACCCTCTCTCCGATAAAACCTAACCTAACCCTAACCTGTGTTACTACTATCATTAACTGTCACTTTTTATTTTTTTGTTACATATTCACACAAATTATGACTATTTTTTAAGCGTTTAAATAAGAAGTCTCTTTGTGTCTAAATAAACGGTGCGCAAATGCACGGCGCGCATTTTTAAGGTGTCCAAGTGAACGGTGCGTATTATTACGGTGTCTAAGTGAACAGTGCGCAATTTTCTGTGTATAAGCAAACGGTGCGCAAGTAAACGGTGTCTAATTGAACGGTGGCCAAGTGCACCGCTCCCGCTCTGCAAAGCACAACGACTGTCCGTGCAGGAGCCCGCTCCAAACCGGCGGACTTCTTCTTACTTGTCTTCTCCGCGGCCGCCCGAGGAGGGACAGCGCGGCCGAGAGCGGAAAAGAGAATCCTACTTTTCCCCTTCGCCGGGAGAGCGCTCGCCAAAACCACGTTTTGGGTCTGAGCCCTCCGGCGAGAGGTCCCAACACTCTTTTTAGGATCCAAAAGTGCCCTTGAAGAACCGAACAAACTTTACCTACTCTGAACAACGCGGCCTCTAGATGGAGCCTTGCCAAGGAAGAATTTCTCACGGACGGCTTTCACCCAGCAGTCCATATAATCGTCGAGATCAAGGATCTCGAGTATCTTTCGGTGAGATCCAGACCGGAGGGAGGACCCATCTCGGCCTGCACATCCGCCGAGACTTNTGAAACCCCCCTCCGTCTGAACCCTCACCGCCGCGTCCAGATGTCTCGAACAAGTTTNCCGAGCTGCGTTCATTCCCTTCTGAATGGTGCGCACTTTGCGCATCCATTCAGCTTTCTCCTTCATCACTTTGATGATAAAGTCGTCTTGGGTGGTGGATTTCATTCCCGGACTCGAGATAGCTCTGCGGCGCCTAAGCCTCCACCCTAGAAAAGAATCGAAAAAGTCGGCCTTTCTGGGGGACCAGGCAACTCACCAGGTTTTCTAGGATCCCAGGGACGTCCTGCACTAGGCAGAGGAGATCGTAATCAGTGATCTTCTCTGCAAACTTTCTAGTTGCACTCTCATAGATGAAGAGATTGTCCATAATAGACTCTCTCCTTTCTTCGTCTTTTGTAATAGTGGAAAAAGAGGGCCCCGAACACCCCTGACATCCACCACCCTTTCCGCCGCTAGAGGGCGATCTTCTGCCATTTCGCACCCGCAAAGCANGTCACCACCCGCCCATCGTCGAATGACAACGAGAGGCCAGCCGGGACACTACCGCCGGGCCCTGTCCGTCTGATCGGACTGAGCCGGTAAAACTGGGTGATA
>NW_018021359.1:36950-42626 GCF_002006095.1 Pseudomyrmex gracilis | reverse complement strand
TCGTACGGTGTCGAATAATTTGGTGTCGAATAAATCTGTGTCGAATCGAGCGGTGTCGAATCGTACTGTGGTCAAACGGAACACGCCCGGTAAAACTTTACTCTTTTTATAACCTATACTCATACAGTGCATTTAAAAAATTCCGGGACTAATTTTTTTTAAGAAGAAAAACACGAGTTATGTAAAAATGGTTTATTCAACTTTCATACTCCTCTTCTGGAATTTTCCTGATGACACGTGTCACGTTCTTTTGGATGTCCGTAACATCGTCAAAACGCTTTTCCTTTATCATCGTTTTTAATTTCGGGAACAAAAAAAAGTCCGCAAGAGCCAAATCTGGCGAATACGGGGGATGGTTGATGACTGTGACCTCTTTTTTGGTTAAAACTTGCGACACCAATATTGCCGTGTGCGGCGGTGCGTTGTCATGCAAAAGGAACCAATCGTTGGATCGGTACTTTTCCGGCCGCACGCGCCTTATTTGTTTCAATAATCTGTCGAGGACATCTTTGTAGAAGGCAGCATTCACTGTTTGGCCCGGAGGAACGAATTCATTATGAATAATGCCATGAGAATCGAAAAAAGAGATAAGCATTGTCTTGATTTTGGATTTCACCGCGCGGATTTCCACCGGCCGCCCTTTACCATAACTCCGCCATTCTATGGTTTAACGCAACATTTCAAGTGTTTCCGAAGCGGATTTCTTTATGTAAAACAAAATTAATTTAAAACAAAATTTTATTGCTGCACGTTGCTCTATCGTAAATATCGTGACACGCGTAATCNAACACACTTCCGACACTTCGCACTCGCTACTGAATCGAGATAGCGCTTTGAAATTTTTGCAGTAGTTAAAGGAAGAGTGAACAAAGAGTTTTGCAATGGAAACACAGATAGCGCCATTTTTCGATTTTATACAACATTAGTCCCGGAACTTTTTGAATGCACTGTGTATATAAGCTAAGCAATGGTTTGATTTCGGATCTTTTCTTCTCCTAGGCCGGCTGCCCGGGTGCGTTTTTAATCTGGCTGCTTCCCGTGGATCTGTCCGGCAAAGGAGATTCCTCTACTAGAAACCGAAGTCCCGCCGGCATAGNTCCACAGATTAACACGGCGCTTAAGCTTGGAGACCACGACAAGGTGGCACATCATTCCCCAAGATATTTGCAGCCTTTACACTCAGTCCGCGAGATCACTTGTGTTTCTTAGATAGAGATAGATAGATATAAGAAGAGCGGGTAAGAAACTATTAGAGTCCCTGTATGTCATTTAAATCTATTGTTAGATCTTCTGTAACTCCCGCTACTTTTTTTTATCGGGTAAACTGCTACAGCCCAGCATTTTCAGCTAGGCTACACAAATTACCGGTCTTGTTATTTTTCAGGTCCTCGGGCTTCAGAAACATGGAGCCAGAGATCTGAACCCTTTTAAGTGCCAGAGAAGGACAGGGACAATATGTGTTCCCTGTCCTCCCTTTTTTCGCTACACAGCCTGCACTTGCTCTCCTCAACCAGACCTAGGTTAAATAAATGAGCCTTGAAAACTCAATGTCCGGAAAGAAGTCCTATACTCATTCTGAGTCTGTTTCTGCTCATGGCCAGCAGTTCTATACTTCTGCTTACCAATGGTTTAGTCATTAGGAGTTTGACCTGATGACAGCTTTTCAGTTTCTACCAGGAGGNCTGATGCTTTTGTTTTAGCCAATCCTTGATAAAGTTTTTTTTTGAAGCAAAGGGGACGCCTATTTTTTGACTAGTTGGTTCCTCTAGGATGCCCAGCTTTGCCAAGCCATCCGCTACTTTGTTTCCGAGTATGCCTTGGTAGCCCAAACTAGAGTGATCTTATTATACTCACCCAGTCTGTTTAATGCTTGCATGCAGTCCCAAACTACTGATGATTCAGTGGCGGTCTTAGCAAGGGATTTCTATAGCGGCTTTACTATTCGTATAGATGTGTATCCTACTTATTACATCCTTTCACAGTAGGAGTTGTTGTGAAATTTAGTGAAGTTTAGTTTAGTTTTGTACGGGCCATTGAGCAATTGCGGGAGGTACGCGTCATTGCTCAATTGACCCGAATTTGTTTTAAAAAGGTAACAAGCAGCATTTCCTTGTAAATGAAATCTGCTTGTTAAGCGTAGTATTAAGTAGAATACAGACGCGGCACGCAACGTTAGCGGCATACGTGCAGTAGCAATTAGGTCGCTGAATTGCTGAGTGGTCACGATCGATCTCTTTAAAAGATCGATCGCGAGCAACGACAGACAGATCGTGAGTAGCTGTTGACAATACTGTGTGGCTCCGAGTCCATCCGGAGAGTTTACCGCAGTAAAGCAACAGCTAAGTGCCAGTGTAAAGCGTGCGTTAATTGTACAGAAAATAGTAATGAACTACGCCAGTTTATATTACAAGAATCTTATTCTTCACCGAAGTCCTTCATCTTCCCCGATCACAACAGAGTCTTACGCATTCCAGGATGGCCAGGACTTAGAAGACCGTGGCTACTTTACTTAGGGAAAAAAACGCCCTGTGGTTAGTTCCTGGATTGTACATGCTTGCTGTAAAGCGGCCGTTCCGGATCCGTCAGTGAACCATGCGTTAATGTTTGGTTAGACCTTAGAGATTTTTATTTTTCCAGTCAGTCCTGCAGGACAAGTTTACAGAAAACGTTTTGTCCACCTGGTATCTTCTGGATATTCTATCTTGTTTCAAAGTGAAGAGAAATTTGTGGAGAAATCCGAGTTTGTGGTATAACCTATTCAGAGCTGTCTTCACTCTCCTTGACACTTTAGTCTATATGCTGTGAGTCTGGCCGCGTTAACAATTGCCAAGCCTAAGGGGGGAATGCAAAACGCTACCTACAGCGCTTGTGTTGAAGTTGTTTTCGTGGTCCCTGCCGTGGTCCCTCTTAAGTAAGTACTTTGTAGGTTTTTTAGCAGGTTCCTTGTCTCCGTCTTTTCTACCAGACCACAGCAGCATATGTTAATCTCGGTAGTAGTACGCTTTTTATATCCATAGAGCAATTTTTAATTTTACGCCCCAGGATTTGCCTATCGCTCTCTTACAAGCCCAGAGAGAGGCGCAGAATTTAGATCTNTTTATCTCAAAATGTGTTTTCCAATTCAGTTTGATGTCCAAATGGATTCCCAAGTATTTAACTGACGTATTCTATCTTTTCATGCCAAAGCCTAAGCAACTCAATGGCTTCAGGTTTGTATTTCCTGGTGAAAATCATGGCCTTGATGGGTTAGCCCTAAGTCCTTTTGATTGAGACAAATTTTATATAAGCATGAGCGTTTTTTCCATTATATCCTTGAGTGTGTCAAGAAAGGTGCCCCTCACTACTATGGCCACATCATCCGCGTAGCCGAAGGCAAAGAAACCCTTCCCCTGCAGCTTCTCAAGGAGTTCGTTCACTACTAGGTACCAAAGATAATACCTCTTCCTGTAGACAGCTTTTAGCGGAGAAACTATGCACAGCTGAGTCCCCGTCAACGTTNCCAACTTAAAATTTTGAAAATTCGTAGAGGAAGATTCAAATTTCCCTAGAATTCCATAGATTCCGCCATAAAAAATCCGTAGATCTACGGATTTTTTTACATATACCTCAAAACCTGTGAATGAAATGAAATAAAATAATACACGACAATTATTTGACAAAAATCCTTTTATTCTTTCAATTATTCGGAATCCAATTTTGAATCACTTTCAGTAGTTTGTTACTAGTTTTATTAACTATAGTTGTATTTTTAAAATTGTACATTATTTTATTAAATAATGCATAGTGCTCTTTCGAGGCTTGTACTTTGTAATATGGTACATTCATCGTGTTTTTCGTATACACTAATCGCGTTAAGGATTTTGTACATAATTTGTTTCGTAAATCGGTTTTTATTAGATCTACAGAGGAGAATAATCATTCCACATTTGCACTGGAATGTGGTAGATATAATAACTTTTCAACAAAACTTGAATGGAATGGAAACAGTACAGACCCATCGCCTTTTTTTATACTTAAAATATAACGCCAAAATTCATCAACTTTGATATCTTTTTCCAATAAAATTGGAAGTTTAGTGTTTTTTAAGATTCTCTACTCTCAATCGAATTCCGCTAGATTCTTTGGACACAATCTTGTATATAAAAATATATATAATATATTTAATTGTATTATATAATATTTTATTATAGTAAAGTTAAAAGTTAAANAACTATAAAATAAATACAAAATATCCGGAGACATTAATCCTGAAGTTGCTAGTGATGGTAGAATCTTTTTAATATTAGGGTCAAGTAATGTTTGTGGATTTAGAAATCTTAAATTTTTAAGTTGTTTCTTTTCTTCGAAAGGGAAGTTTTTTTTATTTGTTTTGCACTTTCTAAATAAAAGTCTAGATATTTCTGCCAAAATTGCTGAAGACACTGTTAAGATAAAACATTATTTTTAAATTTTATAAAAAGAAAATTTTGTTTTATATAAAATTTTTTTAATTCTTGCAATGTTACTTCCGAGATACAATTCCTCTAGCGGTAAATGCAATAATGTGTTTTTGACATCAATATTTAATATTTTTGCTTCTAATGTAGAATCCTGATCGGCAGTCTCATTGATTTCTTCGTCTGTTAATTCAAAACATTCTTGTCTTAAAATACATTTCAAAAGTGATTTGTAAGTAGTAAATATTTATTCATAAAGTAAATAAATTTTGAAGTGCTCTGATTGCATTTCCTTATTTAAGTCGTTAAAATAAGGTAACACAAAACTTAAGAATTCTAACTTAAAAATTCTAATTCTGTGGTTGGCTCCATACATTTGTTTGTAGAATATTTTAGGTTGCAAGTAAACAATCAACAAGAACAGTACTTTGAAAATAAAGTTTCAATGCAGGTAATTGTTCTAAAAGTCTTCGTACTACCGATAATAGTGAGAGCCACTTTGTCTGTGCGGGAAGTAATAAATTGTGTGGTTCTACACTTGTAAAACACTGGAAGATTTTATAATCTCCAATTCTTTTCGGACTGTTTTGTATATAGTTATACACATCACGAGCAAAATCCTTGACATCTCTAAGCAATTTCTCGCATGCATATGATGCACATAAATAAAAGGAATAGCATATGCATTTCATCTTGAATAAATAAGGAATCTTTTGCGAAAATTATACACACACTGAGTTTTTTTTCCCAAACATTACGTTTGCTCTATCTGAAGCAAATCCTATCATATTGTCTTTATAAGGAATGTTTTTTTAAAGTAAAATATTCTGTTATTTTTTTATGTAAAACTATATATATATATATATATATTGCACTGCCGTCAATAATTGGCAATAAACATAAAAAATTATCTTTCACATAAAAATCTACGGACGTTCTGACAATACAAGTTAAATGTTTTATTTTTGATTTATCTCATCCACTATGAGTGAGAATTTATTATTTTTTAACACGATAATTAACTTGTTTTCTTGTGCACGTNTTGTAACATTATTTATTATGACTTGTGCTTTTGTCCGCTTAAATTTTAATTCACTTCCTATTTTAGAATCTAGGTTAATTTNTTGTATCAAAGTTTTTAAATGATCTGCTAGATGAAATGGAAGATTTATGCTCTGCAAGGGAACTGGCTATTTTCATTTCTCCAGCTCTTGCTTTCTTTTTTAAATCTTTTTTTTTT
>NW_018021359.1:34273-36115 GCF_002006095.1 Pseudomyrmex gracilis | reverse complement strand
AATAAATCTGTGTCCAATAATTTTGTGTCCAATAATTTGGTGTCGAATCGATCGGTGTCGAATCGTACTGTGGTCAAACGGAACACGCCCAAAATTATTTACAGCAAAAGAAGAGTTACATATGTGCTTACACCATGATGCTGTTCTTTCTTTATTTGACATTGATATTATATGAGTCAAAAAAACAAATCTAATATACTCTATACATATTAACACATTGAAAAGATGATAGAATAGTTAAGTAAAGTTAGAATTAGAGTAGGGGGTCAATTCTGTATCACGCAGTGCAGTGAAAATTACAAACGTGAGCGAATGTACTAAAATATCTATGATTTTATTGGTCAACAACTAATAAATTTGCTCACTTTTATAATTTTCACTACATTGCATGGATACAGAATCGACCCCTAGATTCTTGAGAAACTGACCTTTAGCATTCATCACATATTTATTACTTGCTATATGCTTATCTAAATCTTTTTTTCAGCCAGAACATTTTAAATNGCACTTGCATGCAGTGCAGTGAAAGAATTTATTCCCTTTAACGCTTTTTCTTATCCAACCTTTATATTTATGTTGATTTTCCCACGTAGTTAAATATTTTTGATTATAGCGTTTTTTCTTCTTATTAGGAATTTCCTCTAGGTTTTCAATATCACTATGTGAGTCATTTTCGTCCATTTTAGAAGCTTAATAATCTTATTTTATTTTACTAAAGCTAAAAAAATTCAAAGTCAGAATGCCAAAACGTGGCCAAAATCAGTGTTTGTTTTCACATTTTTGATTCTTTTAAGCTGGATCCTCACGCAGACATCGGCGCTTTGACACCGAGCAGTCACCCAATCATTGATGGGTGAAAAGCGAGTGGTGAGGGTAAATGACAAGGTGGTGAGGATTGAACATCGAAAATGTTCATTTGAGAAGAGGATCACTAAAAGTCACGTAGCGACCTTTATCGCCATAATAAAGTGATTCATTCATTGATTATAGGTTGTCACTAACAAACATCCGTAGATTTTAGTGTGTTTTCCGTAGACCCGTAGATAAGGTAAAAAATCCGTAGATCTACGGACAAATCCGTAGGGTTGGCAACGCTGGTACTCGGAGGTATTCGTGTTTCTTACTAATATATTAGGAGTATAAATAAGTTTCCGCCGTTTTTTATCAAAATTTGGGCATTTATTGTGAAAGAACGGTACATAATGTTTTATTCGAAGTATTGTCCATCGCTAGCCACTACCTTTTCCCATCTTTCTGGTAGCATACGGATACCTCGTCGAAAAAACGCTTCATCTTTTGAAGCTATCCAGGAATCGACCCAATTTTTGGTATCTTCATATGATGTAAAGTGTTGCTCAGACAG
Source organism: Pseudomyrmex gracilis (assembly GCF_002006095.1). Classification (NCBI taxonomy): domain Eukaryota; kingdom Metazoa; phylum Arthropoda; class Insecta; order Hymenoptera; family Formicidae; genus Pseudomyrmex; species Pseudomyrmex gracilis. The sequence goes on along the minus strand of NW_018021359.1, from coordinate 34,752 downwards.
GTCATGTGCCATCGATCGAAACAAGTATTAATCAGAAGGAGCAATGTCTGGTAAATACGGCGGGTGACATAAAACTTCCCAATTGAGTGTTTCCAAATAGGTTTTGACCGGTGCCGCAACATGTGGACGAGCATTATCATGCAGAAGAATAACTTTGTCGTGTCTGGAGTAGTAGTGGGCACGTTTTTCCTTGAGTGCTCGGCTCAATCTCATCAGTTGTGTTTGGTAGAGAGCCCCAGTAATGGTTTCGTTCGGTTTGAGCAACTCATAATATACGACACCAAGCTGATCCCACCAAATACACAACATAAGCTTTTTTCCATTAATGCTCGGCTTGGCTGTTGATGTTGAAGCATGGCCAGGTGGTCCCCAAGATTTTTTCTTCTTTGGGTTATCATAATGAATCCATTTTTCATCACCAGTGACTATACGATGCAAAAAACCCTTTCGTTTATGCCTGGCAAGCAGCATTTCACATG
>NW_018021359.1:2997-33363 GCF_002006095.1 Pseudomyrmex gracilis | reverse complement strand
TTTGTCTTCGACGTCAAATTCACCGTTCTTAAACTTTTGAAACCACTCACGGCAACTTCTTTCATTTAAGGCAGCCTCACCATATGCTTCTACAAGCAATCGATGCGCCTCAGCTGCAGATTTCTTCAAATTAAAGAAGTAAATNAAAAGCTCCCGCAAATGACGTTTATTCGGCTCAAAACTCGACATTTTCGCACAAAAAAAGATATANGATGCTGATACAAAATTGCTAATATTTCAAGGTTATGTTGTTAGCAGATGTCCAATCCTACNATATGACGTTTTACAGCTGACAATTTTAACAATAACATACTATTGAGACCATCTTTTGTCAAACGGCGGAAACTTATTTATACTCCTAATATAATTATTTTTATATATTTTTTATATACTTACTCTCAAGGTATACTACACATTTCATTTATTATTTATGTAAAGTATTAGTTTACTAAAAATATTGCAGTGCAATGTACCTGCAAGAATTAATAAAAATATTTTTCTTATTATTAGTAAGTATAATTTAAAATACAGTTTTACAACGCAAACAACTTTTATGTTATTATATGCTGATAACACTGTTCAACACATTTTTGAAACCTGAATATGTTTATTATGTATATGGAAAAAAATTATACAGTAATAAATATAAATTAACATTATAGGTGAAAGAAAAGGCTACATAGCACTTTAATGTAGTGTAAATAAACATGTAAAAAAAAATTTAGGTTGGCCGCAAAAACATGATAAATTTAGCCAAAGCTGCCACTTTGGTAAATATGCCGATTAGGAGAGCAGCTTCTCACAATNCTGAGTTTGTCATATATTATCAAGGTCATGACCCTAAGTGACTTTCAAAAGGTTTTAAGTAATGCTCACAGTTTGTTAGAAAGTTATTAACAAAAAATGTGTATAAAGAAAAACAAAAGTTCAGTCTTTTACAAGTGTGCCTCTTATACATATTGTAATATACGATATTTTAGACGTAATATGTTTTATATATAAATGTTTAGGTTTCTATATAAATGTTAGTATAAAATAAATAAAATAGTAATTATAAAAAAATTATGTTAAACGGAAAATATATGCTTAGATGGAAGAGTGCACTCCAGTGTTGCCAGATCCTCAAACTGTTTTTTCCCATACAAGGCTTGCCAAAATTCCGATTTTTCTCATAGTTGCTTATTTGTGGAAAATAAACTATTTGTAGCTGCAATTTTAACATAATACATTTGTTTCATTTTCTTGCATTGGCTGCACTAGTTCACAGTCTATCATTTTTTTTTAATAAAGTTACAAAAAGATGGACTTGGGATTGCAAATCACGAATCGGAATTTTGCCAATCAAAATGAGCCAGCTACGCTTTTGCTTTGTCTTGATTAGCTAAATTCCCATTCGCGATTTGCAATCCCAATCCGATCTGCGCAATATGATTTATACNTTTTACTGTTGTGCTTTTTTAAATGGTCCTTGCTTACTTTATAGTTGAAACTCTACATTTTTTTGTCATAGACACTCTAGTAACATATATTCTGTTGAAAATTTCAGAGCCCATTCTATTACCTTTCTTGTTTTTTCTGTCCGTCACAATAGCAAATACCCTTTCAGACTTAGCGTTTAAATGAGGGAAGCTCATAACACATATGGCTAGTTTGGTCAGCTGCCGGAACTTCATTTCATCCCAATAATCACGGAGAATAGCAATCTCGGCCGAGAAGTCGTCGGGTTGCATCTTAGCAAGATGCTTCTTCATTTAGGGCTCTAAAGCATATGAAAGTAGACGCCATTTTGTAGTGGGTCAGGATATTCTCTTCCAGATCTAGAGTTTTCTGTAACATCAGAAATTCACAACAGTCGTTAGAATATTTAGTCATAAGTAAAGAGTGTCTGCTCGGACGCAGAGCACTTGTGCAACTTCACTTATACAAATAAAGTTTTGTTGTAAAAAGAGTAATCCTGACGTTGATATTTTCCGCTCACGAGTTGTATCGCCCGCATCGAGGATACAACAGTGATAATTGATGATTCTTTTGCCACAAAAGGCATTTCATAGTCATCGCTAAAAAAATGGCTGACAGATTGTAAAAGAATTTCAAAGAAGCTAAGTGGTAAAAACAAATTATGTTTGAATGTAAAGACTTTGTCTTACCTTACAATTCTGGCAGATTAAAGGCAAGTCTGAAATTTTTATCCGTGTCACCCGATAGCGCGCCATTGCTGGAAATATAAAACGCATTTCTTTATACATAGACTTATTCACGAGTAAACGACTTTTGATCTCCTTCGCAACCGTAACGTAAAAATCAAGACAGCAAAGACGGAATATCTTGATGTTATTTTCACGCTGTAAAACTAACTGCTCTTGACTCATCTTGCTCTCTGGGTCAGTAAGAACAGGAACATCCNGCAGCACTTCTTCCATTCCTGGCCAAGGAATACTTTTTCTAGTCACTTGCAAAAGAAACGGAAACTTAGTTATACACGACATTCATGTTTCACACACTTTAAAAAATAATGAGACAAAGAGAACTTACCTAAAAGTGAGGATGAGTAACGTCGATAGTTTCTGTGCTAGGCAGATCATTTGCTCTCATGAAATTCTGGCAGAGCTGTTTCATGAGATCTAGAGAACACTCATGAAGCTTGTAAATTAAAACTTTAGAGAGCTGAAACAACACCATTCAGCTTGTTAAAACAATTAAGTGTGTATCTCATAAAAAAAGGAGATAGCCTTTAATAAACGGATTTTGTAGAGACTCTAAAATTACAGAGACTTTTTTGTCTTTTTAGTTTTCAAAGATGCAAAGCTTAAAAAAGTCTGTGAGAACATCTCAATTGTCTAGAGTTCGAACTACACATGCGTGCATAACCAATCATCTTGTTTGCGCTGGTTTAATCTGTTTTTTTTTAGCTGTTCTTGCTTATAAAACTCCTGAAAGCCCAGAATAACGGATTGTTTTAGAATAACGGATCGTTTTAGACTAGAAGAGACGTAGTTAGACAGGCTTCGAAAAAGCCCTCCTACACTGGATGAGAGTTTAGCACACGCATTGCTAGCACAAATAGCTGCTAAATGGCATATACAGATCAACACCACCAATCTTTCACATTTAGCTGCAAGACGACTGGCGAATGAGTTATGAGTCTCTACCATAACGTTGGCATTGTCACTGGCAAAAACAATAATATTTTTTATTGGAATGTTGTGTCTTGTCAGGGCAGTCTTGAAGGAATCATATAGAGCTTGAGCAAAGTAATCTTTTGAATCTTATTTAATCAATACAAGTAAACGCAGTCGCATTTTTCCTGTAAAACAAAACAACCTGTAAAACAAAACAATATAAAACAAAATACAAAGCAAGTGGTATTTCCAAAACAAAAACGCAATCAGCANCGTTTTCCCGCAAGACAAAGTGCGAGTACATCGCGCCGCCCTTCTCATAAATCACCCACTGTAACCCTGTAATTAAAGGGCTGCGCCCCTCCTGCACCCCTCCTAGACACCTAACCTAACCCTAACCTAAATTCTTTTTTCTGCATTCCCCCGCAAAAAATTTCCACAATGGTTAATCTATGTGACTACAATATCAATAGAAATGAATAAAAATTTTGCGAGGGAAAATGNAGAAAGAAGAGTTTAGGTTAGGTTAGGTTAGGGTTAGGTTAGATTTTTTAGGGGGGGTGCAGGGAAGAGCGCAGCCCCCTTGCCTACATGTTTACAACACACGAAAAATGTATACAGTGTCGAGAAACGAGAGTTTAGTTATCAAACTTTTTTGGTTCATAACTTTTTTATAAACAATTAGCGACGGATAGAACTTTTAGAAACGTACTCAGGAAGGTCATATTTACAATGTATCAAAACGAGAAGCCAATCAGAGGGGTCTNCCCTATTGTAAACATTTACCTAATTACTTTGTCGTTGGCGTCGAAATTTTCGGAAAACAGTTGTAAAAATTGGGAAAGGCTATATCCGTAAGCCATAAAATAGAGAAACACACAGCAATAATGCCCGCACGTTTGCGAGAAATATCTTTGAAGTTGAGTCGTGTTCCAAGTGTGCGTTGCGGAATTTCTTTGAAGTCGCAGAAAGAAGCGGGANTCCATAGCTGTCGAAGTAGGTAGCGTGTCTTTTTCCATCGAGGAAGAAGGTAACCCAGTGGGTTCCTGGTTGATTGAGATTGTCTGTGTTAGCAACAATTGCTGTTCACTTCGTCCACACCTTGGGAAATTTGTCGGCTGGATAAACTTCCGCGTGTCCAGATATTTGCAGTTGTCGCAAGGCCTGCAATATTTCTTTTGTATTTATTATTTTAATACAGATAGTCGCGAAAACGCGGAGTGAATTTCGTNTATTCCTCTTGTACTTCTGTTTGTACANCGACGTCGTTTAGGCAGGAGGTTTTCGATGGGCGATTGACTTCACTGCGCGTATTTTCTTCTTCTGTTAGTTGTTCTTTCTCTTCTTCCGTTTTGATGTCGTCAGATTGTATCATGCTGATCTCATCGCTGACAAAGCCGCTATCGAGATGTTCTTTAAGTACAACGCTGTTTAGGTTTAACCAGCGTTTTAACCGAAAAGCGTTACGTAGAGCGCAACTAATGTCCGATGAGCGAATTCCGTGATACGAACACTGAGATATGTTCTCTTCGCTTTTCAAGATGGATTTAAACGACGGAGAGAGAGCTTCCAGATTATATATGTTTTTAGACAGAAGCTTTTCTAAGAAATCCATTTTTTCTTTGCTTCTGGTGTAGATGACGGGAGCGTATTTGATGACTTCTGGAAGATGTCTCGTGAGATATTTGAGATTGGTTTCACCGTCAAACCATTCGATACCGTGATAATTTTGTGTAAGCCAATCGTTGCATCGTTTTGATTTTTGTGGTAATTCGGTAAACGAGAACGGAGGCATCAAGATCCAGTTTCCGAAAATCGGTCGGTCTACCGCGACATACGCCACTTCTTTTGAAATAAATTCACACACGACGCGTCGTGTCGAATAAATCTGTGTCGAATCGAGCGGTGTCGAATCGTACTGTGGTCAATAGAGTACCACCCGTCAATAGAGTATCACCCGTCAAATTCCGCATAAACAGAACAGTTAATAGTCCTTTCGAGAGCTTTTTCGAACCGTGCTTCAATTCGCAACCTACCGTGCTTCACGAGATTCCAATGTTCGACGCAATTGTTCGATAAATTGGGTGTTAGATCAAAAGCGAAGAACGCGTATCCGCGAGCATAAGCATCTCTGCTTATAGCATTGCCTTTGTTTAGAAAATGAATACCCGTTCCTGAGAAAAGAGTACGAAAAGCCTCGATGTAGAGAGGAGAGTTTCTTGAAAAAGAAGGTTGTAACGGTCTAGTAGGAACTTGCATTCCATCGACGTATAGCGACAAGAAATTTATATTAAAGTTTTTAAAATTAAACGGATTAAGTTTACTATTGCCGTTAAACGCCTTATTTTTGACAAAACCGATTATCATCCGCTTCGGCAGTTGCCCGANTATGGCGTTGTCAATTGATTCCCCCACCACTCCTCTATAAATCGTAAACGATTTAACTTCAACTCTCGTGAGAGGATACTTTGCAGTGGTTTTGCTTAGCATTTTAGCGTGAGCTAATAAAATTCCAGCGCTTAGTTTTGCTCTCCTCATGATCACGGTGGCGTCTACAATACGAACTCTTGTCTGTGGCGTAGATTCCATGAGACAGAAAGAATCTTTCGAGTGGATGAATCTTAAGCGCATTTCCACGTCATTAATCGAAAATTTATCCTGATTGANAACGTCGCAATGTAGATGTCCTATGAGATTCACAGCACGGTTATTTTTTAAATACTGAATACGTCTCACGAGAGCGAAGTTCTCAGTTGGAGCATCAAAGCCGTCATACATCAGCCCCGGAGGATCGCTATCCCATAAATAGGTGGTGAGATGAGAGGATTTTGCCTCTGAAGAATAATTCAACAATGTCTCGAAATAGGCTCGATACGCGTACGCATTGTTCGGAGACAACACAAGCTTTTGATTGAAGTACACATCAATTTGATTGAACATGGAATGTAAACAGTTATTTACTGGCCCTACTTTATGCTCTGCAGCAGAAGCTGTAGCCAAAGTAAGCCGGAGTAACCGCTGCGGGGGTTTGCAATATCACGCGAAAACTGAGAAGACTATGCGCGAGATCTATGTAATCTTTATCATGTCCCGGTACGACAAACTGTATGGGAGCGTCGTCCGCAAAAGTCGACACAAGTTTGTAATGAATCCATTGCGAACTCTCGATACTGGTCTGAGTGGGCGGTAAAGTGAAAAAATCAAGTTCGATTTTGAAACACTCACACGAGTGAGTATGGAGGAAAGACATTTTGCTTCGTCTACAAGAATATATCGCTCACGGTTCGTTTCTTGCTCACGCGGCGTTTGCTAGTTTTTGTTGCGTGCTTCTTCTTCTTTTTTTCTTCTTCTGAATTCCTCTACTCGTTGAGCGTTTAATTGCTCGAGTTTTTTTTCTCCGCACGGAAGCCGATTTCTTGTTGGTGCTACTAGCACGACGGCGACGCTTTATCGCGAAGTGAACGGGGAGCTCACCAGGGTTAAACTGACCCGGGCGTTTCTTCGAAAGGGATATGTATCCCGACCTTCGCATTAAGCTGGTTATTTTTTCTTTTGCTTGTTGTTTAAGATTGTCACGATTAATTCTTTGAAACGACTGTTAACTGCTTCTTTTAGCGGAATATTGTTATCCCCCACATCGTCTATTATTCTCACACCGGCGCGTAGAACTTCTTTTCCAATCGCGCGCGCTCCGCTAGCCAGGTAGGGAAGCACCCTCCTGAACAATCCGCCGATAAAGCTTTCGATACCGTGATCACGCTGATACGTCGATCCCGTAAAAACTCTCGGAATACCGCCCCCGCTCTGCATCTTGTAATATTCCATATAATGAGCCATATTTTACTCAAATACGCGTCTAAAATGTAACGTTACCGTCAACGTGCCGAAGTTGAATAAAATAAATTTACCAAACTGATCTCTTATATCTATTTCTATCACGCGGAAATTTGTTTTACGAAGCGGAATATAATTTCTAGGCAAGTAATGTTTCACCTGATTAGAACCGTACTTATACGTGGTATTGGTAGTAACGATTCAAAGAAGCGGTGTTAGCGCATCTCCGGTTATGTATGACTCGCAAATGTCGCAATAAACAAATAACTTGTCGGGGATAGCACGGGCCAAGCTGATTGGTTCAAAACTATCGACACTGACAGGTCTGTCTACTACAAAAGGTGTAGTAATAGAGGATGATTCAAATCCGAGTATACAACACAATTTGNAATTCCTCTACTCGTTGAGCGTTTAATTGCTCGAGTTTTTTTTCTCCGCACGGAAGCCGATTTCTTGTTGGTGCTACTAGCACGACGGCGACGCTTTATCGCGAAGTGAACGGGGAGCTCACCAGGGTTAAACTGACCCGGGCGTTTCTTCGAAAGGGATATGTATCCCGACCTTCGCATTAAGCTGGTTATTTTTTCTTTTGCTTGTTGTTTAAGATTGTCACGATTAATTCTTTGAAACGACTGTTAACTGCTTCTTTTAGCGGAATATTGTTATCCCCCACATCGTCTATTATTCTCACACCGGCGCGTAGAACTTCTTTTCCAATCGCGCGCGCTCCGCTAGCCAGGTAGGGAAGCACCCTCCTGAACAATCCGCCGATAAAGCTTTCGATACCGTGATCACGCTGATACGTCGATCCCGTAAAAACTCTCGGAATACCGCCCCCGCTCTGCATCTTGTAATATTCCATATAATGAGCCATATTTTACTCAAATACGCGTCTAAAATGTAACGTTACCGTCAACGTGCCGAAGTTGAATAAAATAAATTTACCAAACTGATCTCTTATATCTATTTCTATCACGCGGAAATTTGTTTTACGAAGCGGAATATAATTTCTAGGCAAGTAATGTTTCACCTGATTAGAACCGTACTTATACGTGGTATTGGTAGTAACGATTCAAAGAAGCGGTGTTAGCGCATCTCCGGTTATGTATGACTCGCAAATGTCGCAATAAACAAATAACTTGTCGGGGATAGCACGGGCCAAGCTGATTGGTTCAAAACTATCGACACTGACAGGTCTGTCTACTACAAAAGGTGTAGTAATAGAGGATGATTCAAATCCGAGTATACAACACAATTTGTCACTAAGCTTTACACTATGAATTTGATTGCATTTGTTTTCTTTACATGTAAGCGAAATAGAAACTATTACGATATAGAGGATTCAGTGACCATGTAATATGTGATTTTTCTTGAGAGCACGAATGANTTATAACTTCTATTAGATCAGCTTTTTAAGAATAAATTCCTTACAAAATTGGAATGTTAACTGACGAAATATCGCCGTTAGGAAAGGTATTCGCGAGCGTTATAAAAACTTCATCTTTGCGTAAATGTAAAAAACTAGAAAAACACTGAATCTCGCTGAGAGCAACTTCATATTTTCCCTGCAAATCTATACTGCGAGGTAATTCCGTGGTAAAATACGAAGTGGTGTTGTACGGGAAGAAAGGCATACTGCTATTGCTCGGGAGAACTACGAAAAAGTGTTCCTCCATTCTCATCATCATTGTCGCCATCACTGTCGTCACCTTGTGCAAGCGTGGTTAAACTCGAAGCCGGAATCCACGAGTCGAATTTAGACGGATAACCTTGCCAACTGACTAGCAGGTGCTTATTACGTCCCCGACCTTTGCTCTTTATCACCCGATCAACGATAAAAGTTTCTTCTTGTAGGTTTTTACCTACAGGAGCCAGTTCTTGCTCGTAGAAAATTCCGTCTATAACCTCATCCGCTAAATCACTCAGCTCGTAAAGGCGCGGATTTCGCTACTCGAGAACACGATGAATTCGAAATATCTCTTTGCTCCACTTAGCCTCGTATCCCTTCTTGAAGGCGGCTTTTGCTCTACTGACACGTACAAGATCGCCGACGGAGTATTTAACTGCTTTTGCATGTTGTTTTTTCCAGCGATGCCACGTTTTNGCGCGCAATATTCGCGTTTTTTATTGTAACATCCGCGGATTTCATGCGTATGGAAAAGTGCGGCGTATGGTTGTACGCGTGCACAATATCCTGCAAGCCATCGAGGTAACGTTTCGTGTTTTTGTGCGTAAAATAGCGCCACATGCTCTTTTAGCGTTCTATTAAAACGCTCGATCACGGCTGCTTTAACGTCTGGATTACGCGCCACACGGAAACGAATTCCTTCTTTTTTGAGAAATTTTTGCAGCGGATGCGCGATAAATTCTTTACCTTTGTCGGTTTGCAGATATACGGATTTTCGTCTGCCACTTCTCGAGAGTACGCGTTGAAACGCACGAAGGACTTGAGCACTTGTTTTGTCTCGCAACAGTTCCACCCACTCGAATTTGCTGAGCACGTCGATAACTGTCAGTAGATAGCAATATCCGTTGTTATAGCTTTGCAAATTACGCAATTCTTTCAAATCAGCCTCTCAGAGATCGTCAATATTCGTCACGTTGTAATGCAGTCGGGGAAACTTTCGCCGCACGGGGCGATGTACCGTGTAAGCATCTTGCGAACGAAGCCGGCGAACAACGTCCTCGTGCGAGTAATTCGGTTTAGCGGCTTGCAACAAATTTTTCGTCGACGAGTAACCGGCGTAATGCGCGGGATTATAATACAACTTGTCAAGCGTTTTGTTTACATTTCGTCCCACGTGAGCAGCCNTCTCGGAATCCCGATTTGTATTTTTTTCTTGTTTTTGTCGGTGGCGCGGTAATCACATCTTTCTTTTTCGGCTTCTTTTTCTTCTTCTTGTTCAATACTATGCGGAGATTTGCGCCTTGTTTTTTTTTCTCTTTTTCGCAAAAAGCGTAACTATTTAGGATTTCCCACGTATTGAGGAGGCGTTTATTTCGCGAAGTAAATGAGCGAAATAAATGGCCCCCAGTATTCCATCGGTTTTTCTTTCTCCCATCGCATAGTTTACGAGTCCCACAATATTCGCTCCCACCAATTCTGGACTCTTGGTCACGACGCCGCGTTTGTTCCATGTGATTTTGACGGGAACAGTCGTTTTGATCAGATGATTCAAAAGCATTTGCGTTTTGGGGCGGTAAGTTTTTGGAATTGTTTCTATTATGGTTGTTAGAGTTTTTCGTTCGCGAGAGCTCGTTGCGCTGCTGTTGTTTAATGAAATATCTGCAAACGATACATTTTTCTTCGGAGTTGACTGATTAATCCGTTGATATTGAGTATCATTATTATTGTGACCTAATTGGTGTTGACTAATGTTTCACTAGAACAGAGGATGTTTGAAACAAAGCGTCCATTGGTTCTTCTGCGTCGTGAAATAGTTCTTTCATTTCCTTGTCCTCCTCTTTTTTCCCCTCTCCACCAGTCACAGCAGTTGTTTCCGCCACGGATGGATCTTCTTCTTTGCAAGAACGCTTTCTCGCTTTTCGGATAAAATATAAATATCGACAAAGTACTTTGCTGTACAATTTCCATTTTTTACCTTCATCAACAGGGGAATCGAGAATACGTCTCATCTCCGCGTCGAGACGCGAGAGCACGGTTCCTGGAGTGCGTGTGGTATTAGCAGCGGTATTTTTTCCCGCCATTTGTTGTTGCATTCTTTCGAGAGTATCCGTGGAAATCAGCACCATTTTTTTAGACCGTTCCATGTTTACTCGATAATTCGAGACAATAAACCTGCGAGTATGGGCCCGATGATGTACGGCAAAAAGCCTCCTTGTTGCACCAGCAGGTTTCTTTTGCACCTCTTCGTTCCGCGATACGTCCCAGCGCCGTTTTGTATCGGATTAGGCGGTTCTTCTCTCTTTTCTCGAGCGGTACGTTATCTCTGAGCGTATTGTAGACACACTTGCAAATACACGCAATGAATTTGTTATCAGCGTTTCGCAGAAAAGCAGCGCGTTGATTTTTATTTAAAAGACACAGAGCTTTGAGTAGACAAATGTTGTTTTCACCGAGAGAGCGCTTAGCTCTAATATGCGTTCTTTATTGCTTCTTTTGCTCCTTCGTCACNGAAGGCATTATAGCTTCAAATGATGCCCTTCATTTGTGTGCTTCGGGTTTTGATACGTCTGTTTTCACGCGAGGGATCTGCGGGGTACGTACACGTAATGACACGGATTTTTGGGAAAAATACACTTTCGAAAACGATATTCGTCCGGTGGTGATTGTTTCAAATCGAGCAGTAAATAACCGTGAGGACGCGAAGTGGTGTCGTAGTACGCTTCTTTCAAAAACTTTGCGTCGTCGAGATAGACTTGGCGCGCGAGATGGCGAATTTGCGCGCGATCGCGCAAGTTCGTGAAAACCACAATGTAATTCGCATTCAGCGAAATATCGCGTTGACCGCGTTCCTGATGAAAGAGATTCTGTAAAATAAGTATAACGCTAAGATTTTTATGATGGTTACTTTTGGTAAACAAATCAACGATCACTTCGCACGACGACGATTCTCGCATAAGATCGTCGATTATTATTAATTTTGCACAAAGCGAGTCGTTCGAGTAATCTTCCGGGCGGGGTAGTCCTTTGCGAAATTTGATTTTACATTTTTTTGTTGTCATTTTGCGTTGCAACTCAAGATAGGCTTCTTGCCACTCGCCGTAATAAAATAAAATTCTCTTGAATCGAATATTCGCCATTTTCGGCAAATAACGGAGGAAAGGCTTTACAAAAATTGGTTTTCCGCATCCCGTAGAACCGCAAACGATCGACGTTCAGAGATGTTTCCAGCGTACGTCCATTTCAAAGACTGTGCGAATTGCTGCTCGTAAGACGCTTAAATTAAACTGTTTTTGGTTTGCGACGATTAGCTCACCATCGCGCGTCGGGCCCCGCAGCAGCCGCGGTTCAGCGCGTTTTGCCGCGACAACGAGCTAATTTTCGTTGTGGCAACAGACTCGATGAGCTTATTCCGGATGATTGAAAAGCTGTTTTCATGAACATTCAGCTTATTGTCGCGCGCGCAAAAAGAAGCTCGTCAAACGCGCGCCAATATAAGCTTATAATTTTTTGTTTAAGTTATATCAAAAAGGCAGTTTTTAAAGATTAAAAAAAACAGAGATCGGGAAAAAGCAATCTTTTACTTGTGGTTTTAGTAAAAATTTCATAACACTAAAATATTACGTTTTACAAAATGTGTACATATTGCTTAATCTACTAACATGTACAAAAAATCTCGCATTTTATAACCTTATTTTTACACACAATTGTTAAAATAACTTATATATTTTTCTTTTATTGTACAAAGCGCTTGCTTCTATTTGGACGGAAAACATATATACAATTTTAACTCTTACTAATACGTTTAAAATATACAAATTATTTACAAGAGAATGCGCGGAAAATAGTCTTATTCTAAGTAGTATGGAACGGAGCGTCGCTCGTCGATATATCTACGCTTCAGCAAAACCGGCGAGCAGATTTTTGATTTGTCCCGCGTCACAACCTTGTGAAACGCGGTGCGACAAATCGCTCTACAATGCAGACTTATCGACACATTTTCTTCTTTTCTCTCTTTTCGCATTAACATTTCCCTAACGCTATTAAAATTACTTATGCGGGAGGTTGCAGAATTGAGAGTTATTCCCTTAATTTTACACACCTCCTGCGCGCCACCGTCCGAAGTACAAACTACGTACGCGTAAAATTTCGGGCAACCGAATACAAACGACTCGATGTAACTACCACGGCCGTAGCTTTTGAGCTCGTCCGTCATATCGCCCAGGAAGTTTCCCGTACACAGTTTGTATTTGCCGAGTTCTCCGCTGCTCACATAAATACACGAATCTGTATCGTAATAAATAACGCGCTCGCCTGAACGTTTTAAATATTCGTACAGTTTCAATCGCGCCTGTGCCGTCGTGTACGCCGCTATTATCACGTTGGTAATCGGAGAGGGTACAAACGCCTCGTCCCGCATTTGCCACAAAACATATATTACCTCGTCATTCACAGGTAATATATCGGTTACTTTGTGCTCGGGGCTCGACACTAGCGATACGAGACGTTCCTGCGACTTTACCACTTCGGTACTCGTCAAGTTCAATCGTTACTCGAATTTTCCTCAAAACGAATTGAGGCACAGCTTTGCGACCGAGCGTAAACTTGGATTTTGGGCAATATTTGCTTTATCTAGAGCGATACCCTCGACTGCTTTGTATCCTCGAAAATATTGTTCTTTAGATTGGTCGTTCACGGATTCGCTCGGCGATCTGCTCGCCTCTTGCTTCAATTTGAGAAAACAGTTTATGTATTCGGCAAATAATCCCCCCTGACGCGTATCAGAATCGTATCGGCTCGTCTCGTATTGCCATATTTCGCTCACTGCAGTCACGAGATAACCCTTCTCCACGGCTTTGCGGAATTCACACGATACTCACACGCTTTCGTATTCACGATCGCGCGAATTTTCGTGCGAGCACTGAGTCTGCGATAAATTTTTGCAGCAACTGCGGCACAAGACAAACAGCAGTTTGCCTTGCACACGGTACGAGAGTACAGAGTGAAAGAGATTGCACGGAGGGAGCACTCTACAACGCACAAGCCCCTCGACCGCGGCAAAATCGACACCGGGCATTGCCCCGATTAGCGAGGCGCACTCTTTTTGTCCGACAAGAATTTTCAGATGTCCAATCGGGAAAGCGCCGGTTTTCAACACGTAAAGGTATAGAGAACACACGTCTACGTAACGTATCTTCTCCGTACCCGTAACTTTGCGCCGAATCGTGATGTTTCCCGTTTGACCGCTAAAAAACGCGTCACGCGGTAAAAGCGGTTCAGCCGCGAGCATCGGATGTTGATCTAAAAACGCTCGCATTTTGCGATTTTCCCGCGTATCGCGTTCAAAAGCGCACTCCCATTTCTCCGTCACGATGTACACTTGTTTGCGAAGACGCCATGACGTTGTCAGTGTACGCTCGTATCNCGAGTTCATCGTGTCGTACACTTCGCGTTCCTCCGTGCAGAGATGTGTGTCGCGCTCCGTTTTAAAACACACGGGACACCCGTGCCAAAAGCAGCCGTGGTATTGCAACACGTGACGTTCACCGTTTGCCGTCTCGTAATACCCGTCGACGGGAATGCCTCCGACTTCCGCGAGACGATGTTTTCGCCCGTGACCCGCGTGAACAATGATGCGGCCGAGCTCGCGCTCCTTCCACACCAGCCACTGCAGAGCTTTGCGAGATTGCGTATCCGCGAGGCAATATCCGCTGCGAGGAGTGACGCCGATCTCTTCTTCACGTAAAAAGTTTTTGCGGAAAACGCGCATATATGTGGAAGCGATGGTCGTGCATTCTTTGAACGGACATACGTTTCCGCGCTCTAGAAATATCTTGCGGAAAGCCATGCACGCTCGCCGCAAGATATCACCGTCGTTAAGCAAGATATCAACGTCGTTACGACAATAACGCACTATCTCGCGTTGAAAGTCAAAATCTGCCTTTTTGCGCATCTGTTCCGCGTGCCACGACAAAAAACGTTCGCGTTCTTTTTTGCTAGACATACTATCCGGCGAGTAATATTCAACGATTGGTAACGGACCAACGTACGACTGATTCGCGAATGTGTTAAATAAATGCGGAAAATATCCCTTTTCCACCCCACTCCGCAAACCGAAAGCCTTCGGCAAAGGTGACAAACGCATCGGCATATAATTGATACTGTCAATCAATTTCGTACGCCTGGTCGTTAATACGACAATCTTCGTCCCGTTTAATATTACTCGTGGATTCAAATCGACACGTTTTTCCGTGTTGTAACGAAGGATGAACTGCGCGTCGAACGCCTTGGCGTTGTGCGCGATGCAGATAATCTGCTTGAAACATTTCGTCGTTCTCGTAACGAAATCGACGAATTGCCTCACCGGATCATCGCGGAACACGAATTCGCGCACACCGCACCACCGGCAACGTACCGTCATGTCGTCCTCGCCCGCACACGCGACGCAAATCTGCTGTGCGACGCAAAGAGTGGGCACGTGAATTTTCACAGACGCTGTACCTTTGAGCGTCTCATCCTGGCGGGTCTCGAAATCGTAAAACACGAATGCGACGCGCGCGTTTTTCCCTTTGCCGGTGAAATCCTCGCGTTTAAGAGGTCAGATATAACAAAGATGGTTTACATTTTGACGCGAACTGCAAATGTTACAAAACACGACGCCGCATTCGTGCCTCGCACCCGTTGTTTTGCACAAACGCCCGCAATCGTCACAAAATTGCAAGGCGCTGCACACGTTAACGCGACCGTCTCCGTACGATTTTTTGGCTCGGTGACGCTCGAAACACTCGCGTTCGTAAAACATTCTTTTACATTGCTCGCATCGAATTAATTTTACTTCTTCTGTTTCGCACGACGGCACACCGCGACAACGCAGACATTTATGCGAGTATCGATGAACTCCTCGTTCGGGACGATAAGGCAGATTGCAAGGAATGCGATATCCTCTGCTTCCCGCCGCCGCTCTTAAATTTAAAATCGGGCAATAGTGACGCGAACCTTTGCAAAAGAATATTTAAACGTAGCAAGGATTCGCGTCCGAGAGAGGCGCGCAACGCACCACTGTCGTACAACGTTTTTCCGCCTTTCGCGAAAGTAAACGTGGCGTAAACAATTATAGCTAACCCCTCCCCGGCAAGGTACCGTTGAAATTGCTCAATTACTCTAATACCACAGCCCTCCTCCGGAATTGTGACGCCTGCTCTCTTCACCAACTCCTGTGCCCATTGGCGTTGTAAAGAGGAGATCAAACGTCTCATTGCATTCCATTGCTCATGTAGCTCGCCCGTGCGGGCGTTACCTTGTTCGAGGAATACCCGAGCGGCAACGAGTGAGCGAGGGAAACAGAGGTTGTCGCTATTTGTTATTGAAAGAATCGAGCGTTTCTCAATTCCTTTCGTGCCCAAAGGACGGCCTCCTTTGCCCGACGGAGAGTAGACGGTGCATACGCGTATCGTAAACGACGTAGCAATGTCTATCCTTCCGTTACTTTGCGCAACCAAACTCACAAGAAACCAAATATTCTTGTGAGTCAAGTCACGCGCAGGACAAAAAGAAAAACCCGCTGCACTGTTGGTCAAAGTCGGGGAGTCGAACCACACCCGAACGTAATCATTCGGCTCCGATAAATTTGTCGCGAATTTGTGAATTTCGCGAAATGCAGCCTCTACCCATTCTATTATTTCAGCACCAGGCTGAATTTCGCGGATCTCAAATGTCGCCTCTCTCCCTATTACCCTGAATTTCTTAAATCTACGCGCGTTTTCCGTCTGTAATACGATAAATGTATAATTATTATTATTCTCACCAATCTGTTTGCTTTTCTTGTCATCGGCAGCACTGTCGGGGGTAGCGGGAGTAGCACTGCTGCTGCCAGTGTAACGCTCGACGGTGTCGTCGACGTCGCTGCGCTCGTTGTTGGTGCCGTCCTGTTTACTACTATTTCCTTGCGCAATATTTACAGTTCCGCTCCCGTATTGTACTATAAATTCAAAAGCTTAATACAAAAATTCTCAATATATTAACAAGCGATTATCAAACGACGGTAAACGAACCAATTATTGATACATTAGACAGACGCTTCAATTACATTTGATTAAATGCATATATATACGTGTTGTATATAAGGTGTTGTAAATATATTGATATAGAATTAAATATTGTTATAGAAATAAAAAATTTAAGTCAAATTTAATGAAAAATATACTGAGTGTGTGACTTTTCTTATCGCGTCAATTTCTACCGCGTAACATAAGAAAAACGCGTTTGGACGTGCACAATATTAATGAAACTTAATTATGCTCTATATTAATTTCAAAAATTTATTTTTATGTGATATTTTTTAGCGTAATTTTATGTTTATGTAGGGAAATTAAATAAATAGGACAACGAGTATATATATTAAACGTATATTTATTCAATTAACTGTAAATGAAGCGTCTACCTAATTTATATCGCTATTTGGTTCTTTTATTTCTTGTTCAGTATATCAAATTATATATCACAAATGTATACAATTATATACAATTATATGTACATGCAACTAGTCTAACCTTTCGCGATGGAATCTTCATCATCGTCGGCGTCTTCGTCGCGCTCATCGTCGGCNTCTTCGTCGCCATTATCATTGCTATTATCATCGCCATTATCATCGTCGGTGTCGTCGTCGTCGTCGTCGCGCTCATCGTCGGCGTCTTCGTCGTTCTCGTCGTCGGCATCCTCGTCATCATCGTTGTCGTTAGTCGTCGTCGTCGTCATCGTCGTCGTTGTCGTCGCCATTATTCTTGTTGTCGTTTTTGTCGGCAATAATTTTGCTTTCAATCTCCGACAAGAGACGGACTGTTTCCCGCTCGTAGCGCTCGTCTTCTATCTGCGCTTCTAGCCGTCTTCTTCGAAGCTCCTCCACCGCCCATTGACGCTGTTCTTCTTCCGCTTCTTTCTGTTGGAAATGGTCAGGTACTGTCCCTGGCGGATACCTAACTTCCAGCACTATCTGCACTTCATCATCTGAAAAAGTAATATATATATAAGTTTATATATAATTTCTTTATATATTTTTCATTATGTTTAACTATTTAGTTAGTTTACTTACCGGAATCAACGGGAGGAGGAGGAGGAGAAAGTTCTGCTTTATCTCTACGGGCTCTTCCTAAAATGTGAAAATCATTAGTTAATATATATATCTTTATTCTAAAAGTTAGTAATTCTTGTTTTATTGCTTGTAAACTTACGCAGCGGAGGTTCTTTTGCTTCTTCTGCTCCCTCTCGTCGGCGACGTTGGGCCGTAGGAACAGGGCGTTGCATTGGCAACACACTGGCTACCGCCCGAGGTTCCACACAAGGCGATTCGCTCGCAACTTCCTGCTGCTGACAAGAAGCAAAACGGGGTGGCGTCGCTGCAGCTTCTTCGTTGCCGTCGTTACGATTACCTCGTTACGATTATTCACTAAAGTAAATAAACGATAATTAAATAAATGCGAAATATAAAATAAGTTTTACAAGCGCGAAAATAATATTCTTACAAAAATAGAAACTGTTGTGTTTTTACTCACCCCTGTTGTCGTATCATTCGTGCGATCAACCCTTGCACATCTTTTTCTTCGTGTTGGAGCGCCGCGCGAAATTCCACTACTTCGCACGCGATGTGCAATAATCGTGAATTTTCATCAAAATATCTCAGCGCGTGCAATGTTGCGAGGTACGTATTAGATATCCGATGCGCGATTTGATAGAACAAATCTATATTGTCTGCGTTTTCCCGTATACGCAGCAACACACTCCGAATATGCATTGACATAAATATGTAAAATGTGCATTGCATTACATGCGTTGCAATGTCTTCTATTGTTTTTGCCGACATTTTTAACAAAATATATTTGCAAACTGCAAAAATACTTTTTGAACAAACTTACTTAGAACTCTGATACTCACTGCTTATTTTTCACTGACTGATTCTTGCTCAGAACTCAGACTGTGTTTCGTTCTCTTTGCAACAGATTTTTTATACGCTGTTTCACCCCCAAAAATTACAAAGTAAGAGTTGAGCTAGGATGTCACAAACTGACAAATCGGCTGTTAATCGGAAATGCTATAAAGTTTTTATTATTTTTTGTGCCAGCGGTAAGAAAAAATCTGTTTTTGCTTTTCCATAAAGTTGCCATTGATTTTACAACCTTAACATGAATTTTTCGTAGATGAAAAAATGATCCTAAGATGTCACGTATTGGCATTGACCGTCTGTTACTCAGACATAGTTTCCACTATTTTTTGTCATCAGGATAAGACACATTAGCTCCGTTTCCATAAAAACGGAAATTTACATCCCTGATTCGCAATAAACAACCGAAGGACTTGCGATATATGGACCTTTGATTTCTGACTTTAAAATTGCACTATGAGAAACTTTCTCGAAAATTTTTCGAGATAGACACGTACGAGGAAACACGTTGCAGCAGCGGGAGAATGCGTGATATAAAAACAGCTTATATCAAAGAATTTTTCATTTATTTTTTATGCGTGAGAATGCCGCAACAATTTTGTTTTAATTTTTTGTTTTTAAATAAAGTGCGTGCGAATAGAACGGGTTTCGTGCAGGGAAAATAAAACACAATATATATATTTTATAGAAAGACACCATATTTTAATTTTTATTCACATTGAAATATATTTTTGTATACAAATCGAGAGAGAAAACATTACTTTTAATGCTTTGCTAGAAAAAATTGAATAATATTATCCAAATAAAATGTACACATTTCTAGAATTACCAAGGTAAAGTACGTATCTAGAAACGGTAAATTTTTAATTTGCGTCTGTACAGCATGTGTTCGATATTGCTGTAATTACCTTTAATTGTTAATTTGATTATGTCTGCGATTATATAGGTTTTCGGAAGTAACAATTCTGTTTCTTGTATTAAATACTTGGAACATTCACTAATTGCTGGATGCTAACGCATCCAAGTGTTCCATATATACGTTAACACATTGCGCTATATTTTGCAGACCAANAAATGTTGGTTTTTGCATAACATCAGAAGCGGAAATAATCTTGCGCTACTTCGCTCTGGAACAATCCGAATCTTCTTCTCTCATTGCCTTGCTGTTAGATGTTTCCTCTCCTCCGGACTCTTTGTGAGAAATTAATACGGCTTTTGCTCCATATGCCGTAGTAAATGCAATTGTGATATTANTATTTATTACAATCGGCTTTGTTTTATATTTCTCTCCGTCCAAGTACAAACTTATTAACGGCATGGTATCTTGCATTTTTTTCCACGCGTCAGTATCGAGCCATATGATATTTGTTCCATTTCCGCATAATTTAATAGCAGGATAAAAAAATCCGTTTTTTACATCAGGGAGCAATCCTACTTGAATTCTCTTTGTATGAGAATTATTTAATCCATACACGGTGGAAAGCAGCATCTCATGCCTCTCATTTTGCTTCTTGATGATTCCCATGCGCAATTTTAAACTGGATTCAACTTGCTCTTTTTCACTATTCACCGCCATTTCTTTGCATTTTTCANTTTACACACTTTTAATATTTACCGCGTAAAAAAATATTTCAAGCGCCAACCGCAACTGTTTGCAACAGAATAATGATCAAAATGTATTTACATCGCTCTATTTATAGCAATTTTACTCTCTTGTGCGCATGAGCAACAACTTATTTTACCACCACCACCCCTTTTGTTTAAACNGTAGATTAACAATTATTTTCAAAAGTTACAAATTATTTCTATATATCATCTGCGTACGACACATAGTTTTTATTTTGTCGCATTTACCTCGTGTCGTAGCTACCCACACATGAGTGCATATGAGTGTGAAAAACAATAAACAATTCTTTAAATGGACATTTTTATAAACATTTTATTCTACATTGAATATCCATCAAAAACTCTCGTAGAATTTTCTCGAAGTTTCTCGCGCGAACAAGTACGTGCAAGTTTAACGGTCCCGAGTCATAAACCGTTTTTTGTCTTCAAAAAAACTTATATTCTCTTCTATACATCGGCACGCTCTTGTTACCTTCCATGAACATGCAGATTTAACGGTTTCGAGTCATAAACCGTTTTTGTCTTCAAAAAAATTATCTTCTCTTTTGATCGGCACGCACGTGTCAACCCGCACGTACAAGTTTGCGCAGATAAATATCGTTCAGAAAAAATCCGGACACGTACATTTATTTTTTATATTACATCAGAACCCTGACTTTCTAGTTACAGTCTTGCGACGCCTGCTTCTATTTCAATTTTTATTTCGCCTAGACGCCCTCAACTCTGCTTCACGCTCATTGGGAGCCATAAATGTCCAGACGCTCATTGGTCCTTCCTCGGAGGCTCTATCATTCCCATCAACTACCCCTGGACCTCGCTCATTGGAAGCCATAAGTTCCCAGGTACTGATTGATCCTTCTTGGGACTGATGCCACCCCNGCCCTTACACTTCTTCACTCAACCGACGCCAACTTGCTCTCATACACGTTTGAACGCACGAGGCAACAACATCAGATCGCCGCCATTACCAGTACCAGCTACGCTATTGAAAACGGATTTTTCAATAAATATATACTTTTTTAATAAAGAATTCTTACTTGAGAACATTCTCAAATTTTCTTCCCACGCAAATTCTTCAACAAAAAAAATTTCAAATACACATTTTTAGAAAATTATAAAAAATTTTTAAAAAATTTATGGGGTCATAAATCATGTAACTTTTTTATCCCCCTCCAGTGGGTGTGGCCAATCACCCCCAAGGGAGGGCGAAAACCACCTTAGTGGGGCAATGGCGCCAGAAGTAGTGAAGGGGGCCAGGTGGAGGGAGTTTGTTTTGACGCGCCATAAGTGCCCACATACTAGTTACGGAAAAAATCTCATAAAGCAAGGAAAAAATTATAAGTTACATTTTGGTTAAAATATGAATGTATTACAGATTGTTATCATTATTTATTTCTTTAATCTTTTTTTTACTTATTAATTTTGTTACATATAAAATAGAAACAATATTTAGAATAAAAAATGTTTTAAATATTGTATTATTGTACTTACAAAAATTCTAAACCTTTGTTTGTATTTTTTTGTAAGAATCAGTTTTTTATACATAAAATAAATAAATAAATACTTTACTTAATAAAATCATTATCACCATCTCGATATTAATATATTCGAGATTGATGACTCGGCATGTGAGTCATGTCAATAAGCATGTAGGCTATGTCTAATTTTGGGAATACTTTTACTTATAGGACGTCAGTCTCAAATGTGTTAAAATTGTTTACTTTGATTTGAAAAAAGTGCCAAATTATTTCTAATAATTTTATTTGGATCTTTATTCAAGTTATTTATTGTTGCAAATAATGATACACTAACAGGTTTTTACTCTTCTTCTTTTGGTTTTAACATTCTGATTTTTACGTACAAAGAAAATTTAAAATCTTTGTATAATATTGTAACTTTGTGAAGAAAATGAGATTCTTTTGTGAAAGTATTTGCGTAAATAAATAACTAAATAAATAATAAATATCTACATTTTGGCATAAAACATGAAGTAAAGTTTGGCTCTAATCAATAAAAAATGATCCACATTTAGCTCAATATACAGCTTGCAATGCTACAATCAAAAGTGATTTACAAAAGCCTGTTAATAGAGCAAAACATGTGAAGATAAAGTTACAGACATCCAAGGAGTATGTGATGGAGTCTTTTAAATTAAGAAAGTCAGAGCAAAAGTTAAACTTCAAGAAGAAGTGAATTTGCCCATGCTGNCTTTTTGGCGGTTATAATCGCTCGGCGAAGTTTGCGTTGCGAGTCCTGAAAAGAAACACGCAGGATCTCTACGGCCTCCGGTCCTAGCCGCCTCCGCAGTTTAGCCCGGGTGTAGCTCCGCCTCCACATCAGGCATACAGCCCGAATTTCCGCAATTTGTGGCGACCACCAGTACGCGAATCTTCGCACTGATAATCCTTGGACCCGGGACATCGACACGTCGCACGCGTCCGACACCACACGGGTAAGCCAAGAAGTTCCCTCTTCAGGCAGGGTCTCGGGAGTGACGANGTCGTTCCACGCCGCCTCAAACGCGTCTGAGTCCCAGTTCTTGTTATTCCACTGAGCAAACTGGGCCCAGCGGATGAGTTGTGCACTACCCCTTCCATCAATCATCCAAAAGGACATATATCGGTGGTCTGACAGGGATTCCTCACGGAGAACCCTCCATACAGGCACCAACAAGGCCACCATTACGGACGTCCACCACAGAACTGCCCTTAGGGCAAACACAAGTTGCCACTCTGCCTCTGTTTAGAACGAGCAATCCTCACTGAACCACCCACCTACTCATAAGCAGGCCCCTCCGATTGGGGCGGGAGGAGTCCCAGGCAGCCGACTTGGCATTAAAATCACCAAGGACCAACACCGGGTCGCCTCCTGCCCGCCGGACACTGTCACACAAGGCATCAAGCGCCATTTCAAAATCTCCAATAAAGNAGTTGGAAGAGAAGTAGCAGCTATAGACTGCTATGCTGCTCCACCTCACCGCCACATACCCGTGGTCTCGGTCAATCACTTGACGCACAGTCCGGCCTCCCATCCGAAGGTACCAAGTGATGGTCGCTACACCATCAAGATCCCCAACCCAGGCGGAGAGTCAGGAATGTGCCAGGGCTTAGAGATAACCACAAGCACCGCCCCTCTCTTGCGCATGACTTGAACAGCCAGATTTCATGCGCCGGGCCGCATCTATTGACATTGACCTGGGCCATGGTCGTTGTCAATATTCATGCGGCCACCCTCTAGAGGAGAGGCTCTTGCTGTCCTCCGTAGCGTTGTCTGCCGGAGCAGGAATCCTGCGGGCTCTAAGACCGTTCCTTCCCCACATGTTTGACTGGCACGACTCTCCTCCAGCTCGATGGCCAGATTGAAGACCACGTGACGCGCAAGGCAGGAATGCACGCAGTGAACTGCATTTGTGCATTCACGCGCTACGTGCTCCTACCACATCGACAGGATGCCCTGCTGTAGTCAGCTTTATTTGGGCACATTGCCTGGACATGGCCAAATTCNATGCATTTAAAACATTGAAGCCGCCTGCCCGAGAGTAGTGTAATCCGAGCGCTAGTCTATCCAACACATAACTTGCCGGCGGCAGTAGCTTTCTCACTAACGGAGTATGGGCACCTTACTTATAATACCCCGGTACCGCCTCGGCTCTCTCTCAGCGGGCCGGTGCAAATGTCGTCAGTTGAGCACGGGCCAAACACCTCAAAGACAAGTGCTGCCTTTACTTCTGATTCCTCAGTACTGGCATCCAGGCCTGTAAGACGGAGCTTCCCCTGCTGAACAGGGCGGGTCACCCCCGCACTGTTTTTCAACACAGAGGTCAAAGCGCTCCACCTTTTCCGCGCCCTCAGGATCTCCACCATCTCGGCGGACACGGGTGTCCACGATCCCTAGGTCCTTTAATGAGACCTGCTTCTTGGCGACCTTCATTATTTCCGCATACGTCGTAGAGTCAGCACCATCCTGAATGCGGCGGATAGCGACCGCAGCCGCCCTACGGTGTCTTTGTCGACGTCCACTCTTATGGGAGGGAGGCTCTTCCTCAGATTGTGGCCGCTGCGAGGTCTGTTGGTCCCGCTGAGAGGGCGAACGCTGACGTTGTGACGCTGCAGCAACCCTTCTCCTTTTAGCCACTGTATCCTCGTCATACCTACCTCTCTCTTCCTCAGTTCTCTCTCTCTCTCTCTCTCTCTCTCTCTCTCTCTTTCTCTCTCTCTCGTGGTCGCGGGATTCTTGCGAGTACTACCACCCGCCTTGTCTGCACCCAATTTGCGAGAAAGGGTATTGCTCTTTCTGACCACGGTAGCTCAGTCAGGCTCCACCATACCTCCGCCGCGCATCTGATCCGCCTTTGCTAGAACATTGGCAGATGGACGATTCTGAGCCCCAGGTCTGAGTCGAGGATTTGTCGGCTCTTTTCTGCTTGAGTCAAGAAGCACCATGATATGCCGAAGCATGTCTTCTATACTAAGCACTTCACGCTCAAGAGCAGAAATTCGGCTCCCCATAGTAGAGGCATCCGCTCTTATTNCAGCCGCTTCTATTAGAAATCCTCGCCTTGCTCTTCATCCGCTGGCGACTTGTCGGCAGTGGCAGAGTTTTGGGAGGAAGTGCTGTAACGGACGTAATGATAGGGATAGCATTTGTTTGTACAGCACTCTCCCTGACTTTCTTGCGCTAGGGAGAACAACCGCGCATGGCGCACTTTTTGCCTGCCTAAGTTCCTCCTCTATCGCCATCTTTTCTCTTTTGAGAGTCAAGACGTCATTTGTCAGTTTGATCACGCGCGTATTCAGCTCTTCGTGGCCACCCTCCTCCTCCGCGTGTTCTCTACCACAGTTGCTTCCCTAACCGAGCGAGCTATAGCTTTGAACAACTTAATATATCCTCTTTTGAGGTTGCCGCTCTTTTTTGTATGAATCTCCAACAAGTTCACGGCTCTCACAATGTCGGCAGCTATTTTGGGCCCTGTAAGTAAGAAGAAATCCTCCACGTCCAAAAACGCCTCTGGTTTGC
The DNA here is from genome assembly GCF_002006095.1 of Pseudomyrmex gracilis. Taxonomy (NCBI): domain Eukaryota; kingdom Metazoa; phylum Arthropoda; class Insecta; order Hymenoptera; family Formicidae; genus Pseudomyrmex; species Pseudomyrmex gracilis. The sequence goes on along the minus strand of NW_018021359.1, from coordinate 8,210 downwards.
TACCAATACTAAGGCCCAGTCTTCAGGCAGTGTTTGCTTCCCGCTGCGACTTGGACCGGAGTTTCATGGTCTTTGATCCCCTCGGTCGAGGTTGAGGCGTCTCGGTCCACACAAGCTTGTGAGCGCTTGAAAACAGCCGACGTCCCAGCAGTTAAATGACTCCGACTCAAAGCTGGGCCAAAAAGCGACCGATCAGCTTCATTGTCCCGATCAATTGGCAAGTTTGACGCACCGCTCAAAGTATCGTCATCTTTAGATGACAAAAATATGCTCATCATCGACTGACCATCGGAGCCATTGTGGTCACAGTTAGTGACTCAGAGGGAGCAGGTACGGGGGCAGGTTCGGAATCTCCGAGCTGCCGGGATCTAAGCGTCCGTTTGTTCTGGTCCGGTAGTGCGTCTTCTTTATCTTCGCANTCCATTATGTTTAATTTAGAGTGATTTAATTACGGAGTTTTTCTTCTCCTAGGACGGTCCCCAGCCAAAGGTAACAAGACCGCTTTGCTCGGGTTCGTAGTCAGAGTTGTCTTTTCCTTAGTCCAGTGTCCGACCCGAAAGCGACTCTCGAGGCTGGACGCCCCGGATTTGTAGTCAGGNTTTATTCCCCTAGTCTGATTNCGCCGTGGCAGACGGAGTCGGACGCCCCGGATTTGTAGTCAGGGTTGTCTCCCCTATCCCAAATGCACCGGCATAAGGTGCTAAGCAGGGCTGAGAACCCCCGGTTTTTATTCGAGTTACCCCGTTTTCCTTCCTCTATTTCCTTTCTTAATACAGGAGCTCCACGAGGGCCTTCTTGGCATAGATGACCCTGCCAGGGACTCAAAGGAGTCCCCACCAATATAGTCCCTCGTTTCACCGCTCCTAAGCCCGGACACCACGACAAGGTGGAGGAAAATCGACCGGGATTACTGCGACCTTGGATTGCGCCGCCAAGATCAGGTCAAGGTCACATCGATTTAAAATAGAACTCTCTAGTTTTTATTGCATTTTTATAGCTTACCTCAAGAACTTTTCAAAACAGTATAATAAAGTTTACTTTTCTGAAGTATTTTTTAACTTATGAGAGTTAAATATTAAACTACCGCTGGTATTTTTTCTACGAAGATGATTTTGAGTAAACCGAATTTTGTGAGTTCAAGTAAATTTTTACAAGTGACTCTTTTCAAATGAGATTTNAATTCTTCAAATCATATAAAATGCTAGATTTGCATCTCGTATATNAAACTCAATGGCCTAACAGGAAAAGCGACAGCCCAAAAGCCGGAGATTTCATGTTCAACTCCTGGCTGAGGAGTTTTTTTCACAATATTTTAAAGTAGTTTGGGGAAGAGGGTATTTGGAGTCCTTCATATATGAAATGCAAATCTAGCATTCTGTATGATTTGAAGAATTAAAATCTCAATTCAAAAAACTCACTTGTAAAAATTTACTTGTAAACACGTATATATATACATGCATATTTCCGCACAAACATGCTGCGATCGGCTCTTATAACCCTGTATATATTTTGTAGAAATTTTCGAGAAGCCTAAAAAATTTAATTGTTTTTTATGTTCTTTTTGTTTATATTGTAAACGTGCAAGCAAGCGATCTACGCCCCCTGCTTTCTCTTGAAATTCCAACTTAATCTGACGCAAGTTTATGTCACTACATTATTAATGTCACAATGCATAGTGCTTCTGTGAAACATTATACATATGTCAGTAAGTTCAGCGTTCTAACATGAAAATAATTGAAGTTACGTGAATGAGCTGTTGGATGTCGAGGAAGGTCGGGTGGTAAAGATGAAGTTCTAAGCTTGAACTTATATTCTTATTTTAATTGCTCCGTTTACAATGTTCCTTATGTTCCTTATGTTTCTTACACGGCTGTTCCTCACTGTGGTAAACTCTCCGGCTTGCGGAGCCACACAGTGAGCTAGCAGTCAGTTCACAGATTCTGCCCTGCTTTATCCACGCGATCAATTTATAGTAGATCGATCGCGCTGATTCAGCAGGCCCACCGGTTCTAGCAACGGTCGTGCTAGTTACCGGTGCCGGTGTCGACACATGCTGCGTTGCACTTCGGACAACGCGGCGATGTGTCGCACCCTGTGGCAACCAGCAGTTCTTCCTAGAACTGCTGCCTTCCTGCAACTTAACTAGGTCATTGAGCAATGACAGTGATGTCTTCTTACATTGCTCAATGGCCTCATCCTATTTAACTTTTACTATAAAAATTGGCGCACAACAGAGCCATATAATCTTTTTTATGGAAACTCTAATCTCCTACATTTTTTGTTTGAAAACTTCTTTCATAACGTAAATACTTTCGGAGATAATTGTGATAACACTCTTTGTTTACATGTTTTTTAAAGATGACAACTTGAAAATATTCAACCGACAAAAAGTTTTTTCTATTCGTTTTCAGCGACTAAAAATATATAAATATACTAAGTTTCACAAAAATCGAAACAAAGAAAGCTTTTCTATAAATGTACCGAGGTTTTGTGACAATTTTTACTTTTGTATAAAAAGGCATGTAATTACTGTGTTAGTTATTACATCTAATAAATTANTTTTTAGAAATTTGTTTATACTTGTGTAGACAATTACATGAGATATTAAAAAAAAAACTCTCCCTCTTAAAAAATTTTTTTAATTAACATGTGTGAGTGAAAATAAAAAAGGACCATGCACAAATTTTCTAGAAAATGGCTTCCGGTCTAATTGGCTAAAAATAAAGTATGATGTCCTCCATAACGTTTTGATCAAAAGTTCTCGTGGACACAAGGTCCGACAATGACCAGTTTCTAAGTTGTTGAAAGAAGTATGGAAATATGGCCAGTCGCAGGACAAATATCAGCAGACTGACTCAAAGTTTAGATAGAAATTGTTCTTTAAATTGGATTCAAAAGGACCACAAGAACAGACTTGAAATTGTAGTAGAACAAATTTATTAAAAGTATTGATACAAAACGACATAACGCTGGTAACATGGATAGATAGATATATCANTACAGGCTAACAAGGGGAGACTACGACGATGGAACAATCGATTTGGACGAAATTTATAGGATCGATAGATGATTATGTGGAGTATTGCAACTAAAGTAAAGTAATAAGACGCACTACTCAAGCATTCGCAAAAAAATCAAATTTGAAAATTTTGAGATACCTTATGAGAATATTAAATAGGCTGCTTAATTGAAGAGCGTGTAGCGTAGCGGTAGCGTACTAGGTTAGTAGTGTCGACGCTGCTGGTTCGAGTCTCGATAGACTTTTCTTTTTTTTTTTTTAAATGTTACAATATAATCTAAATGTAAGTATTACGTTTTTTATTTATTTATTGCATGTTATAAAAATGCATTTTTTGCATAAAAAATCCGTGATTTAAAAAATACGATAAAAATAATTAGATTGTTACTAATTTGTGTTCTGTTTGTAAAAAACGGATAAATAATAATACGCAACATGTAAAAATATATGCAACATGTTTTATTTATTATAACTAGATGGGACCATACATAATGCAGAATGATATTTGTCATAAAACCAAGTAAAACAATAATTTTCACGACATTGTGCATTATCGTATAAACGCTGCATTTTTGCATTTACATGGTTTCTTTAAAATATCTATAGAAAAACATACTTCGTTGACATTCATAAATGTCTCTCTCTCGTTTGTTAATTTGGAAGCAAACCACGCATATTGTAACATATTTCGAAAACTCGGGGCGGACAATTGATGATGTATGCTTAAATGAATTTTTATGCAATCTTCACGAGATGTTATTTCACGGTTTTGTTCTATCAAAGTCAAACAATTTTGCAAACGCTTTATAAAATTTTTGACTTGTCTATAAAAATAAACATCACACGGTTGGCATAGAGGTGTGCACTTTGGAAGAACAACTTTAATAGTACATGTCCCTGCATTGTCATTATCAAGAAAAATTTCGTTATACAATGCATTTATTAGTTTGACCAAACTACAAATCTATTATTAAAAGAAATTTTTCTTTTTTTACATATGGTAATAATATTTCCTTTAAGTATTGTGTATACAGATTTGTTGTGAGTTTTCCGGACTTCAAGGATGTTACTGCAACATATGTATTGTGACGTTTTTTCGCGATGGTAACGTAATTCTCGCGCCGCTCCCCCGCAAACGGAGATTACTTCCCGGGACTCAGGTGAGCGCCCGCGAGAGGACAACGTCTAATCACTGGCAAGACAGAAAAGATGGCCCGGAACGAGCACCGCCGGGTCGAGTAGACGAATACTTGGTTATCGTTTTGAGCGCCAGACGCGGAGTCGCGTCAAAAATCAGCGTCACTCGGGCCGACTAGCTCTTTTGGGAACGGAGAGGGGCGGGGTTTAGAAAAGAAAATTCGGAATACAGGCTGTCCCTTGACCTCGCGATAGGAAGCTCAAGTAAAGGGAAGAGAGTTATAATTAATCGGCACAAGTTGATAATTAATTGACAGTTTATTACGCGTGTAGAAAGGCAGAAATAATATAAAATAAAAGATATACAGAATGTTAAAAAAAAAAGATTGGTTACAAAATAATATAAAAACAATAAAATAACAGAAGTAATAATAAAGAAAGAATGTAAAAAAATAAGAGACAGAATAAGCTACGGCGGTATAATCGAAAATAATACAAAACAAAAAGAGATACAGAATCCACGACAAATTACGACAATTAACCAACCGTGTCACGCGAGTTAACGAGACAAATTAATGAATCGAAACGACACCGCAATAGCACTGGACGCGAAAAAGTACTCGAGGATTCCAGCCGAAAGATAACAAGCGCAGGCACGAGGATATAGCAATCGCGGGGCGCAAAGCTAGATGCAGGCTAAACAGCTAGAGAATGCAAGCGGATGTGCAGGGCAAACAATAAGCCGCAATAAAATAGCGTGCAGTCGCCTTTTTACAAGCCGTGGATCCACCCGGACTTATTTGGTTCGCTGAGGATCGCAATTTGGTCGACTGGCTCACTCTGCCACGCAGCTTTCGCCGGTTTCGTGTCGCTAGGCCCAAAAGATTAAGTCAAGCCGCTTTCTCAATCTACGCGCATGCACTCGAAAGAAAATACTTGCGATACAGAGCCAAGGGGTTGCGACGTCGGAGGTGGCATTTCCCTTTGGTTTATCACAAAACGATTGGCAACACTCTTTAGGGTGATACTCTATTGACCACGGTACGATTCGACACCG
>NW_018021359.1:0-1877 GCF_002006095.1 Pseudomyrmex gracilis | reverse complement strand
ATCGTACGGTGTCGAATAATCTGGTGTCGAATCGTACGGTGTCGAATAATTTGGTGTCGAATAAATCTGTGTCGAATCAATCGGTGTCGAATCGTACTGTGGTCAAACGGAACACGCCCCACTCTTTATCTTGGCTCCAGGAAAATCGGCGATACGATACGTTACTCGACCGCGAATAATCCCGAACAACTTATACGCTTGAAAGGCGACACGCATTCACCGTACGCTCGCTAATAGTTCGGCAATAATTGTCCTGAAAATTCACCATCCGAAACTGTCGTTAATCCGCACGTTAATTCGGCACAAAATTTCTTACCGATCACCACAGTTTCCGACTCGCACACACCTTACTCTAGCCGATTGCACGAGAAAAATCCAATTTCGTTCTGACGATTTTTTACCGCGGCGGCTGATTGCCGTCGGTAGACGAGATCCGACGGTACGCAAGCGATACGTTTCTATAATCACGGCACACGCACACAAATACGCTCGCTAGACAAACCAAACAAAAAGAAATAAAAAAAGACGAACACAAATAACGCGAATAGGCTACTTGGCGCCGGATCGCCACTCCAGGGCTTGACTTTGATTCGCAAAATTACAGCGAAACATGCAATTAACCTACGAATCTACAACTACGGCCACGAAGCCCCGTGAAGCCCGATTCTGGCCGCTGTCGAAAAACAATCGTGAACACGGCCAAGGATACGTCCTTGCCGTCACAAACAAAACGCAAAAAGCAAGCGACCAGCCTTGACACGAGGCCTGTGCAACGCGGATTCGTGGCTAACAGAACTAAAACGGGCACCTCACCGTCGCTGGTTGTTTTCCGGCATGTCCCGGTCTCCTTCGTCCGGATTGACTCGTTCGGTTTTCCTGGACTCCGCCGGGGTCACCCTCTCGACGAGAATCACTTCGCCTTCAATCTCAACTCGCAGTACGACAGACTATCTAGACGGCACGGAAGATTCGCGTACGCACGGGAGCCCGAAAAGATGCGTGTGTCTCGCACAGCTGTTCGCGACCAAGAGCAAGAAGATTTTGTTCGATAAGCGGTCGATACCCCGAGTAGCGCTAAGGTCGCGTGGGGTAGGTCGCGGGGCCAATCAGGTCGCAGGATTAGCGGCGCGGCTCGCAAGTTCGCTCGCAGGCGGCAGGATCAGTGGGCCGCGAAATTTGAACGCTCGCAGTGTCTAGAACTAGGTTACAGCAGCATAAGTAAAGCAGCAAGCAGCGGAGCGGGATAGCAATCCAGGAGATGCAGCAATGATACAAGCCGCGGGTCCTTGAGACCACGCAGCAGGATGGCGGGAACACAGCACATCTCGGCGTAGGCCGACTCGTTGATGGTCCTTTTCGCCGTTCCGCCCATTCTGCTAGGCTAAAGCGCCGATGCACAGTGGGATAGAATCCCAAAAAGCTGGCCAAAATGTCAAAAATGAACTTTTTAATTCTATACTTTGAATGATAGAATTGGGTAGGGNAATAGTCTGAACTCTCATTCTCAAAAGGGCAAGTCATTACCTGCTCCAACAACGTCTGTAGAGCAGTCTATAGTTGACCCTTGTAGCGAGCGCACGCAACGCGGATAAAACTTAAGGGAATTCCGTTTTGTTACATCTTCTGTAACTTTGGTGAAAAGTGTCCGATTTCACTATTTCGAGATGGAAGCTCTTCCAGGAGGTATGTACTAAACGTTTCTATGTAATATAAACCTTAATTTTATGTTTATGTTTTTATAAAACAATATTTATAAAGCTGTAACGAAAAGGCCGTATTTAACGGAACCTTGATTTTGTAAAAGACTTTCAAAAAAACTTTTGCTAGATCCTGCTTTCTTTCAACTTGGGATTTGTAGGTTATGTTATCATTTACCA
>NW_018021358.1:58122-66576 GCF_002006095.1 Pseudomyrmex gracilis | reverse complement strand
CCCGGTCAGAAACCTGCTATCAGGGCCATATGTAACACGACGTTACATTTTTGATCAGGGCGCTGTCAGGCTGCCTTAACAAGACCTTATCAGGCAACAGGACAAAACCTAACGCGCCTTTCTTAGGGCCGTGTTTGATTTTCTACTCGGGACGGTTTCCAAAATAATTTCGGCGCGTTTTACGTATACTCCGTGTTTAATCCGCGCGACAAACTTGTTACATTTGCTCAGGTTTACAATTCGGCCGCCAAAATGGCTCGAGTCGAACTACAGGGTTATCTTTTGCAATACTTGATGCTTCATCGTTTCTCGCCGTTACTAAACACCAACAACGCAAAGATGGAGCGTTTGAAACAAAAAGTTGTGCTAACAACTTGCAATCTCGTTGATTTCGCCAAANATNATTNCNTTAAAAAAATTATTTTACGTATAGAGGATGTTCTCACATTTGACGTGGAAAGACACGGTGATATTCAACAAAAACTTGCGGAACAAAATGTATTTAAATCAAATTGCGTAACACTCACGTTTAATTTGCTCATGTGCACAAGTTTGTTGTACAGATTTACCAACTGGACCGCGTACGCCGAAGCCAATATTGGCAACAAACTGGCGTTGCTCAAACACGTTTCCAAACAAAATCTTGATACAACATTTGGAAACATATTGCCGTGCTTTCCGCGTCAAATGTTGAGAACATGCGCCCGAGCTCACTACAGAGTTTTTTTCTTTGCACATAGCCACGACTCAAGGTTGAATTACGAATTTGTCTAATATATGTACGAAAGCTCAAACGAGTCTCGGTCTGTTGACCAGGAGCGCGGATATATTGTAAGAAATTTGTAAGCGACCGCCACGTGAGAGTGCAGCACTTTCATTGTAGCTGACTCACTAGCGCTCACATGGCAGTTGTAATAACCACTGTACCGGAAACGGCTGCGTGCGCGCTCTTCGAGCGGATTCGAGCAACAACTGGAAAGAACGGGCCTTTCCGGATTACGCAGGATGCGAATCACTCTTTCTGTAAGCGACGTAGACACCAGACGTGTTACGCCGTAGAGTCAATTATAGACCATTGTGAAACCATTTTTGTTACGACTATTCAAGTGCTCTTTTCCTTTCATGGTGTCAGTAAAATCGGTTAAAAGTGAATTATCGTGTTATACGCNTTATTTCTCCTTTGTTCCCGTCCTGGAGGGTTTTCGCGAAGAGAGAAATACAGTTTGTGATTTTCGCCGGTGATCACGTAGTCATATCCGAACCAAGCCGAACATCGAGAATTCCCGACAAAAGCCCTTTCCGCTGGCAAGGTTCTATCAGAGTTCCGCGCATATAAAAAACACACGAGACTCTGAATTAATGAACTCAAATACATCCTCGACAACATCCTTACTTACCCCCTTACAATATAAGTTAAAAAAATATACAAACGACGGCTTCACAAGCAAACACAACAATTGTCCTCTGCCTCTTTATAACACAATGTTGTCTTAAGAATGGCAGAATCCAATAAAATTTTTATACAATACAACAATAGCAGAGCCAACAATGTCGAACACAGTAGATATTGTGCGTTATATGATGCAAGTATATGCCACGTGGTCTTCTACCGTGCACTTTTTGAAATTGGAAGCGCGATCGGACGTCACCGAAATTCCGCCTGATAAGATTACGCGCACGCGTTTACTTCGAACGCATTTTTGCGTCGCGTTGCCTGTATGCGTCATAATTTATCTTTCGCACCGGCTTACATAAAAGGAACCGTATCTCCGGAAACTCGTTGAAACAATTTTATACTCTACCTAAACGCCTTTTTCAATAGTTTTCCGTTTGTCTCTTAATTTACCTAAGAACATAATCAAACAGCTTCGCTACAAACTCGTTACTTTTATACGCACAAGAATGCAATTGTTTCCCCACAGATTGTACAATTTAACAAGAGAAAACATACACGTGGTCGTTGGTCGTGCACAAAAAGAGCGCGCAACACGGCATTACATTAAAATACGTGCAAAAAACTTTAAAAAATCTGAAAAGGAAAATACGTTCGTGCATCCGTTTGCATACAAGAATTAATTATTGGACAGATTAGTACCTCACGATCGTCAAAAATAACCACAACATATCACAGACGAAGACAAATACGACGACGACGACAACAACGACTACCAAAAGGACAACAAAAATGAAAAAAGTGATTACTTCAAGTTGAATAAAAAAAAATTAAAATTGGAGCAATACAAAACAACTACGTAGAAGGCACCAGCTCTTCCTTTTTTACCGGAAGCGCAACACACAACTCATACGACGAGAAACGGCGGCGACATAGACGACGACAACGACAATCAACAACAGATACTCACCAGAAACAGAAAACAACAAACAAAAACAAAATACAACTACAACAAAAATACAAATTGTCAAGAGACGTTTTACTTTTGATCAAGATTCAATCTTGATACAATACGCCGTAAACACCAAGGAAAACATAACGTTACCCGAAACATTCCAACATCTTCTGGAAACACATCCAAATTTGTATAAACACTACGAAGTAACCCATCTTGTTAAGCGATTTCACAAACTGGCTTACGGTAATTTAAAAAAATTCCCCAAGTCTTATTACACTTATCGACGGAAATTAAATAAAATAAAACAAAAATTAAACACCATAGCAATATCTTCGTTGTCTGCAACAACTTTACAAGAACTATCTACATCTGTAATTGTTGAAACAACTTGTGCTCTACCGCCGCCGCCGCCACCGCCGCAACAACAATTAGCTATCAATTAGCTAAATTGAAAACTAGTCGTTCTTCAATTTTCCCGCCGTCTTCTCCATTTGCGCAACCCGCTACTTATATGCAAAACAATAACAACGACAACGACCACAAACGGTACAACAAAAATGAACAAAAAATACTCGAAATTCCGAACAAAATATAATAACAACAAAACAGGTTGTCAAGAAACGTTTTGCTTTCGGTCAAGATACAATCTTAATACAATACGCCGTAAAGACCAAGGAAAACATAACGTTACCCGAAACATTCCAACATCTTCTGGAAACACATTCAAATTTGTATAAACATTACGAACCAATCCATCTCGTTAATCGACTTAGTCAACTGGCGTACGGTAATTTGATAAAATTGACGGAGTCGTATTATACCTATCGACGAGAATTAAATAAAATAAAATTAAAATTGGAACAATACAAAATGACAACGCAGGAAGCTTTAGCTTCTCCTTTACCGATTACGCAACACACAACTCATACGACTGAAAGCAACGACGATGACGACGACGACGACGACGACGACAAAAGCAACGAAAACGAGGACAGCGTTCCGCTCATACGTCGCTTGTTAAAATAAATGTTACTTCGAACCGAGTAAATTTTCAAATACCATGTCGATAAACGACTGTCGCACCAACAGGTAAAAATACAACTACAACAAAAACAAAATATATTTATTGTATATACTTATCTAATATACTAACACGTTACTAAACATTTTTATTTTAATTTGAAAAAGGCCGTATAAATAACAAATAATCAAAAAAGACCCGCACAGCCTTAAACCACTGATCAAAAGTAGTAAATTTAATAAACAATTTTAATATGATTTTCAAAGTAGTTTACAATAGATTACATTTTTTATTCAATAAACTAAATAGTACAAATTGTGAGACATCATCGAGTGAGATATGTTTGAAGAGGGAAGAGAGTTTTTTAAGGTACCTTTGTTACCAGGGGTCACCGACAAGTTTTCAAGAATCTTAAAGTCAATAAAATTCAGAGTCTCCTACAGAAATGTAAATTCTTTAAATAGTTACATCAAATACATAAAGACACTCTCGATCGTAAGAGAAACAGTAACGTTGTCTATAAAATTAATTTTTCTTCTTGTGACGCCTCTTATGTAGGCCAATTAGTAGACAATTGTGCACAAGACTGTCTGAACATCAACGTAATTTCTATCAGAACTATGAGCGTCAGTCTGTCGTCAGTAAACATCAAAGTAATTTAGAACATAATTTTGCTTGGGATGACGTTCAGTTTCTTGATAAGAAACAGTTTTACCATAGGAGACTCATTTCTGAGATGTTACACATAAAAATGCAAAAACATGGCATTAATTTAATGAAAGATACAGATTTGGTGGATCCTATTTATACCCCTTTAATTTTAAAATTGAACAAATAATCTTGTCGTCCGTGCTCTCTCCTCCTCCTCGGGCTTGTCTTTTCCCCTCTGCCGGCTCTTTGCCTTGTTTTCTCGCATTTGCGCTTTACCCGTCATGCGAGATGTTCGTACATTGTCCGTTGCCGCGTGTGATCGATGTGAGAGAACTCAATGACTTCGTAATTAATTAACCAGTTTTTCAATAAGTTTATGGTTAAATTTCAATTTTAGGACTAATTTGACTCTGTATTAATTAATTTATTTATTTAATTGACTTCAAATTTTGATGCATGATTTCTAACTTTTGACTCATAACTAGTGATTTTTTATATAATTTTTGTAATGTTTCTCACAATTTCACATTACAATTTTTACTTTTTCTCTTATAATTACTTCTCATAAGTTTAATTAATTTCTTTAGCAAATACCGATGCACAGACCATTCGATCTAACACCATTTGTTGTTTTGTGCTTACTCGGCGTGACTTCTCTCACATGTTGACAATCGGCGATGACTTTGATAATTTAAAGGTGTTTATGCGAATTGCGTTATGTTATATTATTACTTTTATTTCAATATGTATTTACATTCTTTTTTTCTTTTTCTTTTTGTATTTTATTCAGTGGTGCTAAAGATGATCAAAAATAAATGATCGAAACGTTTACCATATTAAAATTGTTTATTAAATTTACTACTTTTGATCAGTGGTTTAAGGCTGTGCAGATCTATTTTGATTATTTTTATTTTACAAGTACTACTACCACATACTTAAAATTCACTTGTACCAATAATATTACTAGAATATAATATTACGTAGATATAAAGTTAATATTATTTAACCTTATATTATAATCACAAACAAAAAAAACCCAAAAATACAAAAAATTAAAAAAAACCAAAAAACAAAAAACATTTCAAAAAAACAAAAAAAACTAAGACTCTTAAATTAATTAAAAACACGTTTGTGTTCCGACCCCACCTCCTCGCTGGTAAGAGTCGGGCAACGTTGACGCTTTTTCAGCGTCAACGACTAACGGGGCTCCGGATTTTTAATTATTTTGCCAAAGCGTCAGTATTTTTTACAGTTGCTCATAAAACAGTTACAATTTTCGCGATATTTTATTCATTTCAAAAATCAAAACTTGTTACATATTTGAGATAAACTTTTCAACCATAAGACTTTGAATAAAATTCTTTGAGATGTAAAACTTTGGCTAAAACCATTTTATCAAATTTTGAAATTTCAGATTTTTTGTCAAAAACAATACCAAAGTTTTTTTAAATTAAAATTAAAACTTAAAATATATACAACGTTGTACTTACCTTTACTTTGCACTCTGTCGCGTTGTCTCTTAGTTTTTAATTTTTATTTATATTATTATTTTACATTGTTCTTTTTTAATTGTAATGTTGTTTTCTCTAGATTTCAGTTATAGGATAAGTCAGATTTTTTAAAAAAGTTGACAATGTGAATTGTAGAGGAGACATACAAGAATCGATCCCACTAGATTACTTTTTCTAGTTTCTAAGCTATAAGTTTTCAAAGTTTAAAAGTCAAGAACTTTGACCGCGGTCAATTTAACCCACAGGAAGAGTAGGATACAACATGGTCTGCTGGATGCTTGAACCTGATCTCAATTTGGTTCAACACGAAAGTAAATAAAGTGATGGTCCTTGGTGCAATCGACAGGTCTCAGTGAGGACTGCTTTTTTCCAAAGTTACAGCCCCTTAGCTTTTTGTTGAAAAAACTAAAAATTTTTTAAAAATTTAAAATTTGAACAAGGTAAAATTTGACAAAATACTTCAAACAAGGTGTAGATCTCAACAAAAGAAGACAAAAACGTCCTACAGTCCGACTTTCTATCTTGAATATTGTAGAAGTTACGGAAATTTAAAAATTTGAATTTAAAAAGTCAGAATTTCGACAACTGCTTCAGACAAAAGTTGTAGATCTCGACGAAATCTATGAAAAAGGTCATGTAAGTTATACATTAGTTTTGAGTATTTACAGAGTTATGAAAGTAAAACCAACAACGGCAAAATTGAGGCATAAGCTTCAGACAAAAGTTGTAGATCTCGACGAAATCTGTCGAATAGGTTGTGACCGGGGTTAGGATCTAATTTGGCCGGGTACTCACGTTTTACGCCCTTTTTATCACGGTCGCCAGGTATTTTTCCTTCTAAATACCAAGGAATCTGATCTGCGCCAGGGGTTGAGTTTCTACAACGCCCTCGCTGAGAACAGGATCGACGCTTCTCATAGGACCGGGTACACAGATCGAATAATAACACACAATGTTTGTACTTTACAAACTATTGGTATATTTTATTGTTCACTTTACTGTCAAGTTCACATTGACAATCTACTGTACACTGTATACTCTTATTGTGCACTATCTATACGCATTATGAGTGTCTCGCCAACTTTTTATATCCGTTTTCTACAACACGTCTGTATGCTACGGATGTTGCGATTTGACTGACTCTTTCGGCGCCGTGCGCCTTCTTGTTCCCCGAGCGTCTACTCCGCCGCTGCGAAGTAGTACCGCCTGCTCATGCGCGGTCTTTGTCGCTACAATCTGAACCTTGAGCATAAGGTCTCCCGCTTTGTGTGTATGTTGTGTGTGTGACTACAGTATGAATGGTGTATGTTTTAGTTCTTATTCGCGTGTTTGTGTGTGTGTTGTATGAATGAAATGTGTGGCTTAAGCGGTGGAATTTTGTGTAAGTGATGTGTGTGGTGCCTAACTGTTTGACGTGTGAATGATTGCTTAAGCGTGGGTCTGAGTGTGTATGTGGTTTGGACGGGAAAATGTATACTAAGCGCTGTATATGTGTGCGTGTTGTGTATGTAACAACTGTGTGTCAAATGTGTCTCCCTACTTATGTGGGTGTTTGTCTGTATATGTATTGTGTGATGAATGTTGTGATTAACGAGTGATACTATGGGTGTGTGGTGTGTGTCCCGAGTGTGTGTGTTTGTGTTATGTATTGCCTTTTATCCATGTGTTTGATGACGTATGTGGTATGACTGAAAATTCCACGTTAACGGCTGTAAGTTTGTATACGTGTTGTGTATGTGATGTGTGGACGTTTGACATATGTTTTTTCTCTTATGCTCGAGGTTTCCCTTTTTACGCAGTGATCGGGTAAGTACATTCCCGAGTTAAGCCATGACACGGTGTACGTGTCCTGTGTGTGCGTGTTAGTGTTTGTGTTTTTTGTTTGTGTTGTTTGTTTGTGTATATAACAAGTGTGTGTTTTGTGTTACTGAAGAGTGTAAAAAACGTGTGTCTGTGTTGTTACGTTCTGCAGACTCTACGGTCCCCTTTTTGCTGCAACGCGACGCGCCAATGCATAGCAAACCCTTTTTTTTATAATAAATAACTCGAACGGGTCTCCTATCGTTTGGAAACTTAAAACTCCAAACGATAGGAGAACAAACGAAAATTATATTGGCGCCCGGAAAGATAAACTGCGCCTAGCAATAACACGAAATTTTAGATAACTATTCGAGCAGCTTTCCAAACAAACCCGGATATCTCCGGGTCATGAAAACGCCGGTCCTAAAAATTAGAGCGACCGGCGCAAATAGAAACTCCGGCATTTTTATTACAAACAACCAACAAAGGGTCTATGCAGCGTGAGCGAAAAGACAACACTTTTCCTTTTTCCTTCCCCGAAAAATCGGACGAGGCGACCGAGAGATCGTCGCCGATTGGCGATCTCGCAAGTCGCCCGACCGACTAATTAACAAATAGGAACCAGCAAAGCTCAACTAAGTTCCCGATTAGAAGAGTCCTCGCTTACTCAAAACGGTATATAAGCCAGGGCTCTCGGAATCGGAAACTCAGAAAGAATCGCGCCGCGTATCCAGAAAAACTTACTGATTCTACCGGGAGTGCCGCAGCAAAGTTGCGACGCATACAAGTTACAAGTGCAAGTGCAATCAGTGTGCCGAGAATCCACCGAACTATTTAGCCAGCCGTACGGGCCAAAGGGGTGAAGGAAATCGCACCACCAGTAGCAGCAAGTAATAAGTCCACCCACAAATTTTAATTGGGAGTTCCACTAGTTAAAAATCCAACTCGAGGTTAATACTCGGAACCTACCAGTGACGCATAACCGCCTAAAAGCATCGCGAGAATATACTCTTTTGCTTCTCCGCAGTCAATTCCTCATTTGACCACCCTCGCCGGGAGGGCAGTTCGCGACTCTAGTCGAGAATAGCAACCGGCCGAGGAGTCAATTCCTCGTTTGACC
>NW_018021358.1:55545-57952 GCF_002006095.1 Pseudomyrmex gracilis | reverse complement strand
ATTCCTCATTTGACCACCCTCGCCGGGAGGGCAGTTCGCGACTCTAGTCGAGAATAGCAACCGGCCGAGGAGTCAATTCCTCGTTTGACCACCCTTGTCGGGAGGGCAGTTCGCGACTCTAGTCGTAAATAGCAACCGGCAAAAAGAGAGAGAGTTAGCCCTTTGTCCCTTTTCTTTTTTTTTGACAACTCTTTTTTGATCAAGTTCTGATGTCAGCAGAATGAGAAATCAGTTCCGCATGTTAACCTCGTTCACATTTTTACAATAAATAATAACTTGCTAAGAGAACCTCCCGTTTAAGTGGAACCCCGCCGTTCGCATTCCAACCACCGGCACCGGCGGCACCGACAAAGTCAAAAATTGCGACGAGCGGCAGCGCTCGCAATAAACGAAGCGGAGCCGACCAGGCCCATTGACGCCACCTCCCCTCCGACATTAGGAGACAATTCTGGCAGCGACAATAGGATAGAAAACCCCACCGATATACATATAAATCAATTGCACGCGCACTCACACTCATCGACACCTTCGGAACACGAACACACAGGTACACATACACACGACGATTTGTAGTATAAAACTCCCTCTTATTCACCTGTAACCCCCGATCCTCCCGCTGAAAATTCCGCGGACCTGCAATCCGCACCGACTCCTCCACCTCCCCCTTGCTCTCCTTCCCCCGAACCATCTACATCTAGAGACGAACCCGTAGATGATCGATCCTCCGATTCGACACGATCAACCACCCCTCCGCTCGATCCTAGATTACAACCCTTTCTCCAATTAGCATCTACCTATAAAAAAGCAAATCCGAAAAGAATCCCTTTCGTCCTTGACCCTCTAACAACAAATCCTTCCGAAATCTTCCGGGTAATAACCACCACTCCAGCTAGAAAATTCCTCCCAGTTAAATTCCCTTATATAAATGATATCCGTTTAGTTTCCTTCTACCATTTTTATACAATGTTCCTTCCAAGTTTCGCAAACATTCAGGAAATAATAGAAATTGATCTGGAATGATTTCTACACCACAAATTGGCGTCTAAACATGCTACCGACACAGTTACACCTGTAAAACCCCGCCGGAGACCCCTCACACACACTTCGCGTCACGTATCCACACATATATATATGTATACCCCTTCTCCAGCCTCCGAGCGATGACCCTCCGTTTCAATGTAAAATTCGCGATACCACATTTATCCACTCGAATACACATCTCAAAATTGTAATCCTAACACCCATTAAATGAAAAAATTAATATCATATGTATTATAATTTTTCCGTTTAATTAAGACGACCTCTCATCATTCCACATCCTCAATTGATCGCACGGTCTCGTCCTTAATCCGTGGAGTTAATTCTCCAGACTTGAAAAGAGACCAACGAGTCAGTAGTTGCTAGACAGAGTAAGATCGGCGTACGCCGTTGACCTGTCGACGAACATAAGCAAACTCGCTCGACTCTGTTGCAGCGAGATCGCCAACCTGCTGTGCAGAGATAGACAGAGAAACGACAGCTCTCTGTTACTCCACCATAGCCCGACCGTAACCGTGGGCCAGGACGTAACAGTGTGTTAAACTTGTTTTCCCCTTTTTCCTTTACATTAAACAAAACGCTTTCCTTACAGGTACGAACTAAAATTTCCTGACTGCGCTCGCTGCGACCACGACGTTACACGCTATACGCCAACTACACTTATACTAAACAAAGTATGCTTACAGAATAAAGTAAAGTATATAAAACACATCTTCATGCATACATCTATAAAAAAAATGAAATAAAATAAAATATAACAAGGCAGAATAAAACGCAACGTGTGTGATAATGTTACAACACAATCGCCTATCCAGCCAGACTGTGCGTCTTCTTCACGTTTCTTTGTCTCCTTCTTCACCTTCGAGCTCCTTCCTTGGGGACACCGGCTCAAACTCCGGCGACTCCGGCTCCTCCTGCCTCATTTCAACTTCTTGCGCCATCTCTGGCACCGGCTGTGGTGTACCCTGGGGGTCGGTTGACAAGGTCATGTGAGTTATACGTTAGTTTTGAATATTTACAAAGTTATGAAAATAAAACCAACAACAGCAAAATTGAAACATAAGCTTCAAACAAAAGTTGTAGATCTCGACGAGATCTATTAAAAAGATCATATAACTCGACCCTCTAACTCTAATGTTTTAGGAGTTATGAATTTTTAAAAAATACTGAATTTTTTTGTGCTCAATCAATGTAACTTTTGATGAAACGCACGCAAACAAAATATGAGACTAGTATTTGGACTTTTAATTTTTTCCTTCCTACGTGAGTCAGACTCGTCGCATGTTACAAACTAGAATAAGAGAACATAAGAATCATATTAACAGAAACTCCACTCAAAGTTCTGTTATAACGAAACACAGGATTAATC
>NW_018021358.1:47193-54540 GCF_002006095.1 Pseudomyrmex gracilis | reverse complement strand
AAACTTGTTTAATAAACCATATCTTTCATTTTCGATTTTTAATTCACGTAGTCCGGGAACTTTCCGGACAAACTGTGTAAATTATATCCGTTTAATTTAAATTTCATCATCCCAGCGCTTTCTGTTATCGCGTTTGTGCGATCCTCACTTTAGTCATCATGTTACTGTGAGTGAGATGTCCTGTCGATTCTACTACGATCTTGTTCGACATTTCTCTTATTCTAGAACATCACACACATTTTTTAAGTTTTATGTATATCATAATTCATAATTTATAATTATTTTTTGTATCTTTTTTGATCAATGTTTTGCACATATTTTTAGAATATTGATAAAGACCCAAAACTAGGGTCGAAACGTTTATATATGTCATCTCAATAAACATCACACATATACACAGACACTTGTCAACTTAATATATTTACACATCTACGTCCGTGTCATTGGTCCAACTGCCATATTTACATTATTATATTTTAAAATATTTGGAACCCGTCTTCTTTACAATTTTTAATTTTTTTATTCAACAAACTTAGAAAAATTTTGAAATCTGCAGCGCGTAGTCCTAGAAGAAAGTAGGTTGCAGGGGCAAAGCCCCCGTTGGGGTTTGGAGGCGGAGCCCCCGATTGGGAGTTTGGGGGCAAAGCCCCCAAAAAAGGGAGTGCAGGGGGCGAAGCCCCCGCTTGAGGGTTTGGGGGCAAGACCCCCATAAAGGGGGTCCCAAAGGGGCAAAGCCCCCCACTAAGATAAAGCAATATAAATTAAAAAAATAAAGTAAAATAATATTAACTAGAATAATGTGAATTGAATATTGATAGTGTAAAAACAGTAGTAATAATCCAAAGCCCCGTTTGCTATTAACGCTGAAAACATGTCACCATTGCCCGACTTTTACCAACGAGGAGGTGGGGTCGGAAACGTGCGCGAACAAGCGCGCGTTTTTAACAATCGTTTTTTTGTTTTTTTTTTTGTTTTTTTGTTGGATTTTTTGTTTTTTTGTTTTTCTGAATAGGTTTTTGTGTTTTAATGTTTTTTTGTATTTTTGTGGTTGTTTATTTATATAAGTATATAATGAAGTGTGGTTAGTAAAATGTGTTAGTAAATGTGGTTAAAGATATAAAAGTGATTAGTGTGTTATTTGCAACAATATAGTAGTGTGTTATGTTAGTAATAAATGTTAGTATTGTTAGGAGATGTTACTATTAAGTTGTGTTATATATGTATCGTCTACATATAGTTTGGATTTGGTTTAATTCGCATTAATCGAAATGTCCAAAAATTTGAGACAATATGAGCGACATCTCGTACTCGTCAATTTTTTGTTTTATAATTTCGAGCTCTTTTGTATGCTCGTAATATGCTTTTGGCGGATACTTAATGTCTTTAAACGCCAAGTTTCGCAAACGTTTTACAAGATCGATCGGCTTGTAAACTTAGTACAAACGTTGGTTTGTTTCTACGAGATGTTCGTACGTTTGAGGAAACGTTATTTTGTTTGGTTGGAGATTTAGCGCGTATCTGATTAAAGTCGTGTCGCGGTCATAGGCAAAACGTCTGGCAATGAATTGATGATTCTGATTGTTTGTTTTAGCAGTAGCACAATGTTTTTTATGTTTTGTTGCTATGACTTTTGGTTTTTTCGGCGTGAGTTTCTTTTTTGATACCGTCTCAATAATTACAACGCTGCTGTCGTTGTGCGTCGTTTGTACTTGTGTATCAGCAACATTATTGTTTGCAGTCGTTTGTACTTGTGTATCAGCAACATTATTGTTTGCAGGAGGCGGCGGTGGTGGTGGCGGCGGAAGACAAATAGCACGAGAGGGACCTGGAGTGAGAGAGAAAGAATTTGTTTGTTCCCGCATGCTTATGTTGAATTCTCTTTTCAATTTTGCTCATTGCCTGAAGGCGGCTGCGGTCGTATCGGACGAGATAAAACTCGATCTACTTGGATTGGTTTTTTTAATTGCACACATGATTTTATGCGACTTTTAAGAGATTCTAACGTATTTTTCGCTGTGGTTAAGTTTTCCGCGTCTCGCGGTGTATGCGTCACCGTTGACCACGTGTATAAATGCGCTGTTGAAGAAAACAATCTTGACGGAAACATTTGAACAAATGGTAATTGCGCGCGTAGTGCATTTTCGACATATTCAATGTGATTGTCCGGTATTTGTATGGAATTGCGTACGATAAGACCAAATGGAGTTTTCGGTTCAAACAGTATGGTGTGGATCAAAATATCTGGCGTCACTGTGTCTTTGATGCGTATCGGAGACTGTGTGATGTGCTCTCGTCTGTACGCGTAACGCGAAAAAAATGAAGACAATGTCAATGCATTGTTTGCTGTTATCGGTTGTATATCATGTACATCTGNTCGCGCACCCGGCTGTAAAAAATGCATAACATACGCCCATGTTGCGTACAATTGCAATATGTATTGACTGATTTCGTTGACGTTACTAGGCAGTGGAATATCAATATTGTACAAAAACGTCGCGACTGTTGTCCATTCTTTTGGAAATATTTTGTTGTAAAATGGGCANGGTGTTTGTGCGGCAACTGCGACGTTTTCGTCGTTGAAATCATAATCGNCGAGCTCGATTAACTCTCCCGATATGTCTAGTGAATTGTTCTNGTTTTTGTTTCTGTACATTGCTTGAACCAACTGGTAGTTCAAAGCAGGATCGTGCCCGTGAGCAAAGAAAAGCAAGCGGTATTGCGCGCAAACCGCAGTACGGAGCAAAATTCGCGGTGTGCACGGCATGATGCCGTATGTAAGATTTAAATTTTCCGCGCTAATGTNGCGCAGAAACGCCAGTTCTGTTTGAATACTTCTTTTGACGTGAGTTGTCCAATTTGTACTTTGGTACNAATTGTCAGTACCAAGAAGCGACTGATATAAAATAGTTCTTGTATTCTCATTAAAAATGCCCGTTTGCTCTATTTTTAACTCGACGTTTGCGTGTTTCTCTACGTCAATAGTCAAAACTTCCTCCAATCTGTACACAACGCGTTGCGCGCAATAGATGTGGACAAAATCGGTGAGATTTTCAATTCTTGACCGAGTAATTGCGGCCAACATTTGCAATGTTTTGTCATCTTTAAATTGTTGGAATCTATGGCAGAGTAAATAAAGCGGGAAAAATCCAATGGGCTCTGCTCATTGGCCATTTTGGCAACTGAATTATACGCCTGCACAAAAGTTACAATTTTGTCGCAATCCAACAAAATTGTGTAACTATAAAACCCTCCGTAGATATGCAAAAATCCGTGATTAAATTTTGTAAAAGCACAGTAATATGGTCGCGCGTACGCTTTAATGTGAGTAAGCGGTCTCAAGTTGTCGGGATTGACATTAGAAAGTACGACAACTCCTTCCGGAGGTTGTAACTTATCCGCTCTATGAATTTGCACTATATGAACGTGCGGATAGGAAACGTGCATTAAATTGTGCAAAATACTTCTGGCCGTTGGCCGCTTTTAATCCGTGCAGACTAATATAAAATCTAACGTACGTCATACCGCAATATTGCCGCAAATGTTGGGATGCCGCGCGCAGATGTTGTGTAAAACTTTGTGCGTACGTCGGCCAGTCTGTCGGATAAATATTGTACTGATTTTTGGCGCACAACTTGGCGTTTTTTGCTTCGGTTTTCGCCGACTTGCTGTGCGCCGGCAAATCTCAGATGGCTGGCAATACTATGCAATCAAGAAAGGCGCGATGTACTTGCGCCAGCGGAGTCATCGCGTACGTGGAAGCACCATTTTTAAAAAAGTCCGATGTCTCATCGTATTGAAACACGCAGTAAAGTGGCAAATTGTCCAAATATCCTAACGTAAATTCATGTAAATTATCGTCGGGATTAACATTCTCGGATTCAACGATAACATGAGGATATTTCATTACGGATTGCAATACGCGTAAATTCGGGAACAAGTCGTCCCGTTTTTGCAAATATTTAATTACCTTTGTGTTCTGTGAAGCAGATATCAAAGTATTCTCCGTAAGCAATTGAAATCGCAAAGAAGATTTGTAGGGCTCCAACGACGAGCAAGAAATTACCGCAGAATCTATGTCCAACGTTATTTGAATGTCTCCATCCAAAAATTTGCCCGCAATATTTCGATAAGTAATCGGTCGACAATTTGGAATATGCGCCATTTGTAAAAATTCATTATTTCGCTTAAAGAATAAAAAATATTGTTCAATTATGTTAAAACAAACAAGTTGCAACAATTGAAGCTTTGGATCACAATCGCAGATCTAATCAATAAAAAAAACGTGTTTTTTGGTTTGTAATGCTTTGCAATTATAAAGTGCGTAAATGTAACAAAATATTCAGAAACTAGTCGTCTAGACAAAGCGAAAAAGCCTTCAAACACCTCTCTATCTTTTTCCGGTGAAAAAATACGCGTTTTTTTGTTTCTACGCTTTGGTTTTAAAAATCGCGTAAATGTAATTAGGTAGTTTTCAACTATTCGCCGAGACAAAGACAACAAGCCATTGATCACCTCTGTAGCTCTATTTGTTTGAAAGTTACACTTGCTGTATACCTCTATCGCAGCAGGGTGCAGAGTGATTTACGTTCTCGAAAACTTAAAAATATCAAAACATGATTTTGACAAAAGTTGTAGATCTTGACGAGATCGATCGAAAAGGTCCTATACTTTGACACTCTATCTTGAATATTTTAGAAGTTAAGAAAATTTTTTTTTAAGTCAAAATCAAACAAACTGGTATCTAGTATCTAGTATCATCTAGCATCCAATGTTTTCTAGTATCAAGTATCTTCTAGATATTAGTATTTAGTATTAAGTATTTGATGAATCAGGACGACTTTGACATTTGACTGCCACAACATAGTATAAGATGTTATAGGTTAGGTTGTGACCGGGGTTAGGCGGTTAATTGGTCAAGGACTTACTTTTTCAGATGATCTTCACGGTCGCCAGTTGCTTTCACCACCTAGCAACAAGGGTGGCTGCCCTCCGTCCGTCAGCGGGGATGTTTCTACTCTCGGGATTCTGGGAAATGGCAGGTAAGACGCATGCACTCACGCACGCAATAACTCACAATATACTTGAGAATACATATATATTTATACGTAATGCTTTAACAGCAATCACTACACAATTGTCACTGTGTATATTGTACAATGTTTAACGCGAAAATTGTTAAAAGCGCTAAATAATGAGCCTTGGAACTTTGTTAAACGTACGTGTTTAGGACTACGCATCCACACCGTACAAGTTACCGTTTGCGACTGAGCAGCTAAGATGGTGGATGCTTCTCCTTGGCCTTAAGGTCACTGTCCACACGAAACAATGAAAACCGCGCCTTAAGGTATGTTCGTACTACGGGTTCCCAAGACGTGTACTTTTTCACGGGCGCGACTTAAGCCAGTATTTTGGCATTTCTGGGGTCTGTTTGAGTAGGCGGATAAGGCCCCGTTCACATAATTTGTTAAACTAACAAATTACCCGAAGATGCTGCTTAAGGGGAAATTTTAGCATGGCTCGTTTTTACCGAGGCTCACGCTTTACATCAACATAAAATTTTCCCTTAAGTACACTTTTTACGAAAACTTTGAAAACCTCAAATAACGATTCTTTTTGCGCTATTTGGATTTGTAGGGACCAATAGACCCTTACCGGCTACTCAGATGGTCTTATCCATCACCTTTAAATTTCAGCTTTACTAACCTTCCAAAACATTTCGCACACTTACTGAGCAGACCCGCATCTCGCTTATATCGCCTCCGTGACGTTTCACCTACATAAACTAAAACTTACGCGCTACCTATTGAGAGACCAGTCTGTATCACACTCCAACAGACCTTAACGGAAAATAAAATTATAATCGTAGTTAACGCTTAAAACAACGCTGTCCTGTAATAAAATAAAACGTAAAACGAAAGAAATACAAAAGCTAAGCCTGTTTGTGGCCTTTCTCTCCCTTCTCCGCATAACACCTTTTAACAAGGTTTTTTTTTTGTTCTGCCTTATACCTTACCCTTAATGAGTATATTTTAACAATAGATCCTGTTACGCAGGATTGTTTTATTATTGTTATACAATATCTACTTATAACGTGTTCTTAACTAGTATCACTTTTGTTAAACTACTCAGTTACATACTAGTTAACGCTTAACACTAAAGTCTCTGCTTAATCTCAACAAATCCCTTTTTCTGTTTCAGGTACTTGTCTGAGATCCGACGCTGTTCAAAATCTCGCTTAATACGCGGTTTGCCCAATAACTGGCTTCCCTCCGGAGTTCTTTCTTCTTGTGTTCAAGGTGAGCACTTAACACTGCTCCCTTGATCACCTCCGGGTAGTTTTTACTACGCACTTCGAGATCCGGTGTGGGGCCGTCCGGGTCTGGTGACAAGGTTAGGTTGTGACCGGACGGCCCCCAAGGTTTGCAAGGTCGCGAACAGCTTGGCTTGTCTGATGCCAAACTTTGGGGGTCCCAAGGAGAAAATTCGCCGTCTCTATGTGAACGTGGTGCACGCGGTGGCCCTGTACGGGTCACCGTTGTGGGCGGACGTAGCGGTAAGAGCCGGCGAACGGAGCAGGTTGGCTCAGCTACGTTCCGCTCAGAAGACGGCGGTACTCCGCGTTGTGTGCGGGTACCGCGACGTCTCCACGGAGACGGCGAATGTTTTGGCGAGTGTGCCTCCGCTAGCCCTCCTCGCGTAGATATACTCGGCCCGATATCACAGTCGGGTCGAGCTGTTGCTGGAGGGCTTGGAAAAGAACCAACTGGCGGAGGCATTGGCTCAGTCGGAGCGTCAGGCCCAAGACCAGCAGCGCCAACAGTGGGTGCAGCTTCTGGACGAGCCGTGGGTGGCCGTCCAGAGGGTCGTTGCGGGTGCCCGGCCCTTCGTCAACCAATGGCTGGACAGTTGCACGGGTCGCTTGACCTATCGGGTTACGCAGGTGCTTACCGGACATGGGTGTTTCGGTGAGTACCTGCACAGGATAAGTAAGGAGCCGACGACGCATTGCCACGAATGCGGGGCGGCCAATGACACGGCGCAGCACACTCTGGAAGAGTGCCCAGAGTGGCCAGAGGAGCGTCGTGAACTGGTCGCCAAGACGGGTGAACCCCCGTCTTTGGGAGCCCTCCTCAGAGCATTAGTCTCTGGGGAGGAGGACGTAGGACACGCCGCCGTCTCCTTCTGCGAGACGGTTGTGCTGCGGAAAGAGGAGGCGAAGCGTGCCAGGGAGCGGGAGCCCGGCAGAGTGAGGAGAAGGAGAGGGGCAGGTGCGGCCGGCCACGCCGCCGGTCGCGCGCGTCGACGCCCTCCCTCACCACAACCAGGATGACGCTAAGTCCGGGGGGG
>NW_018021358.1:41714-45228 GCF_002006095.1 Pseudomyrmex gracilis | reverse complement strand
AAAAAAAAAAAAAAAAAAAAAAGTTGTGACCGGACGGGACTGTCTTTAGCGCACTGATTTACGGTCGCCACCTTCATTTACTAACCAAGTAGGAAGAATACAACTCTTTTGGTCTGTTTTAGGAATGGACTCAGCAGATGAACAAAATCCAAACTTGCCGCCCTCGCCTTTGGATCTCCTCTGCTTACGGATTCCGGACGATAACTGCGGACAACGGACCTCTGGTACGGCCTATGTTTCTTCAAAGTTTAGGTGATATGAAATAATCACTCACTGAGTTTATGAGTTGTATAGTTTATAAAATGTTTATTAACACTTGTTACTACTAACAATTTTCTCGTGTTACAAAGTTATATATACAGAACGCGTTATTTACAACCGATTTCCGGTATCGCGTACTTTTATGCTTTTGACACTTACAATGAGCGCGACACGCTTTTACTACGACCAATTTGTTTTAGGACGTTCGTGTACGTCTCTGAGCGGACTCGTTTTTTATTACGCTGTTCACTTAATGAGCGCTCGATTCCTACTCCCGTGCGGTGCGCTCGGCTCCTCCACGAAAGCCCGCTTCCCCCACCAGTTGCTTGCGCATGCGCACAACCCAGACAAAAATTAGAATTTTCTAAAAGTGACAAATTTTGATGTGAGACGTTTATTTGGTCACAAACAAACGCTCTGGTTCAATTTTATCAACAACTAAAATTTTTGTCAAAGTTAGGTTTTTGAACCAACAGGTGTATTTTCCAAAAATGCGTGATTTTGATCAAACACGCCGAGTTCACTTTAGAAAATCCTATTTTTGTCTTAACTCCAACCACTTTGCAAAGTTAGTACTTTTGTCAAGATTCGAGGTAAACACCTAACTCCCTGATTGTTGCTTAAACTCAGCGTAGCACTTAATCTTACGCAGAATCGCACATCGGCGCGGTTTCGCTAACAATTATAACTTTTACCCAGGGTTAGGTTCTGGCTCAACTACTTGAAGTAAGTACCTAACATACCAGATGTTGGTGAAACTTGATAAGGCACCTACTCTAACGCAGACTTGGCCACTGGCGCAGTTTTACTAATAACTACATTTTTACTCAGGGTTAGGTTCTGACTTACACACCTGCGGTAAGTACTGTTACGTCCTGGAGACTCCACGGTCCTTTTTTTCCTGCAACGCGACGCGCCAGCGCATAGCAACCCTTTATTTTTTTTTTTGGTCAATAATAATAAATAATTTGGACGGGTCTCCTATCGTTTGGAAACTTAAAACTCCAGACAGAATAGGAGAATAAACAAAAATTATATCGGCGCCCGGAAAGATAAACTGCGCCTAGCAATAACACGAAATTTTAGATACCTATTCGAGCAGCTTTCCAAACAAACCCGGATATCTCCAGGTCATGAAAACGCCGGTCATAAAAATTAGAGCAATTGGCGCAAATAGAAACTCCGGCATTTTTATTACAAACAAACAACAAGGGGTCTATGCGGCGTGATCGCAAGAGACAACACTCTCCCTTTTTCCTTCCCCGAAAAATCGGACGAGGCGACCGAAGCGAGAGATCGTCGCCGATTGGCGATCTCAGAAGTTGCCCGACCGACTAAATAACAAATAGGAACCAGCAAAGCTCAACTGAGTTCCCGATTGGGAGAGTCTTCGCTTACTCAAAACGGTATATAAGCCAGGGCTCTCGGAATCGAAAAACAGAAAGAACCGCGCCGCGTGTCTGAAAAGAACCGATTTCAGTGAGCAAAACAAGCATAAGTTACAAGTGCAAGTGCGAATAGTGCGTCAAGAATCCCCCAAACACCGAAGCCGCACCAGGTTCCGAACTACCTAGCCACCCGCACGGGCCGAAGGGAAAGGAAATCGCAGCCAGCAGTCACATAAGTAGTAACTCCACATCATTATATATACGGAGGTTCCACTTCTCGCGAAACAAAAAAAGCTGACGTCGCGATTGATTTTTGAAGATATCGAGAACGAACAAATTAAACAAATCTATAAAAATTCGGAAGAGCTACTCACGGTGTGTAACCGTCTTGGGTGGCAGCCGAGATCTTCGGAAGGGCTACTCGCGGTGTATAACCGTCTCGGGTGGCAGCCGAAATTTCGGAAGAGCTATTCGCGGTGTATGACCGTCTTGGGTGGCAGCCGAAGTTTTCGGAAGGGCTACTCGCGGTGTATGACTGTCTCGGGTGGCAGCCGAAAATTTGGAAGGGCTACTCGCGGTGTAACCGTCTTGGGTGGCAGCCAAAGTTTTCGGAAGGGCTACTCGCGGTGTATGATCGTCTTGGATGGCAGCCGAAGTTTTCGGAAGGGCTACTCGCGGTGTATGACCGTCTCAGGTGGCAGCCAAAGTTTTTTTTTCTTTTCTTCATTTTCTTCCTTAAACCACGTGGTAAACAAGACTCGACATCTCCAAAAACGGTCGCGAAGCCAATCAATAACAAAAAACACAATAACATAAATTGTAATCGCATAAAATTGTTTAAGTGGAACTCCGGCAGAGAATTTCGCAAGCGGGTAAAAAGGCCCAGCGCTACCGGCGCAACGCAAAATTGCGACGAGCGGCAGCGCTCGCGCAAGACGAAGCGGAGCCGACCAGGCCCATTGACGCCACCCCTCAGACATTAAGAAACGATTCCAGCGGCGACAATAGAATAGAGAAACCCACCGATATACATACAACTGAATCGCACGCGCACTTACACTCACCGACGCATTTGCAACGCACACACAAACACACATACACACGACGATTCGTGGTATGACGCTCCTTCCTACTCACCAATAACTCCCGATCCTCCCGCAGACGTTCAATCCTTCCCTTGTTCGCCTGTGAACAATCCGCCCCTTTCACCTCTTCGCTCCTCTTCTCCTACGCACTCCGAACCCGCTCATCCCGCAGAAAATCCCGCGGATCTGCAATTCGCGCCGACTCCTCCACCCCCTCCTCGCTCTCCTACCCCTGAACCCGCGAACGATGAATCCTCCGAGTCAACACGATCAACCACCCCTTTGCTCGATCCTAGATTACAACACTTTCTCCGATTAGCCTCCACCTATAAAAAAGCAAATCCGGAAAGAATCCCCTTTATAATCGACCCTCTAACTACAGATCCTTTCGAAATCTTCCCGGTAATAACCACCACTTTAGCTAGAAAACTCCTAGTTAAATTCCCTTATATAGATGATATCCGTTTAGTTCCCATCCACCATTTTTATACAATGTTCCCTCCAAGTTCCGCAAAAATCCAGGAAATAATAGAAATAATCCTTGAATAATTCCTATCCCACAAATCGGCGTCTTAAACATGCTACCGACACAGTTACACCTGTAAAACCTTTCACACACATTTCGCGTCACGCATCTACACACACATATATACAGGGTGTCCCAGAATAGCCGTACAATCTCTCGTAGGCAGATAGAAGGAATAAAACTGAGTCGAAAAGTCCTGAACCATTTTTTTCTATTATTTATAATAAAGGAGTAATTATTGAGTAAATCAGGCC
>NW_018021358.1:36797-39504 GCF_002006095.1 Pseudomyrmex gracilis | reverse complement strand
CCTAACCTAGTAGGAATAATTCTATAAAACAAAAATAAACAATAAAACTAAAAAACAAAACTTTTAACTTTTGATCAGATCTAACATGGGCCTTATGCACCCCGAGCGCTTAAATTACTATAAACATAAAATAATCAAAACTGATTCATTGCAGACACATACATGTGTCAATAACCTGTGCAAGTAGCTTGCGCTCGCTCTATATATATAAAAAAAAATTGTCTATGGCTGATTGCCTCTTGACTTCTATCTTTTCCTTTAATCGGTGCTGGACTCCGACTCCGTTCCACCGTTTCTACTCTCCTGGCACCGCATCCACACGTCCTCTGAAGACGGTCCCGCCACCGCGGTGTCGAACAAGGCGTCCGTCTCTGTCCCTGACCGTTCCAACAACCGGTCCACCAAAGCCGCCTCCATCTTGCCGACGACGGGAGTGGCCCCCGCTGACGACGGTGACAAGGTTAGGTTGTGGCCGGAGAATAGAACACTTTTTGTTAGAGTACTTACTCTTTTCACGGTCGCCAGGTGCATGTTTAGGGACGGCTTAGCAGCATCGTCCTTTCTTCCTGTCTAAAATGCCTTTCTGCCCTTTATTTTTCAGGATCTACGTCCAGGGAAAGGATCGTTCAGGAAAGGTAAGTATTACTCACTTGTGTTCGTAATATTATAAATACTACTTCTATTTTAACAAAAAATGAGCTTAAACTAATTACAATAACTCCGCGATTGTTAATTGTATGCTTGTCGTGCATACTCGCGTACTCAGTGCCAGGATCTTTGGTTTTCGCAACGCCGAACACGAAACGCGTCTTTTCGCCGCGAAAATCCATGGATCACTTTTTTTGACTTCTTCTCGATCGCGTTCACGCATGTTTCTTAAGCTTTGTCCGCTTGCTTGTGAACGCGACTTCTCCCTGGACAGATGTGTTCAGTTTAATTTGTTCATCCAGAGATGAGAATTTGTCCATCTTTTTTGGGATGACACGTGCTTGTTTGTGTGTGTGTGTATGTATTTGCATGTGTGTGTGTGTGATTACAACACCCCGTCTTCGGGCTTACGTAAAATATTACCTTTTCAGGTCGACCTACTAAAAAAGCTAAAGTTATCTAAAAACTAATATAATTAGTGCTATCTATGGCTATATCCACACATCTTTCACGGTGGCTATAAACCAAAAAATTAAAATTTGTAAACTTTGATTAAAATTATTAAAATGATTAAATATATATATGTTTACGCAAAACACGTTGTTTTAAGTGCGACGCGCATAATTAAAATAAAATTTAATAAAATAAAACAAAAAATTGCACATCTGCCTTTACTCGATTTTTTGACATCTGCGCACGTCTACGGCGCAGGACCTTATGCGCGCCTTAAGCCGGCCTTACCCGCAACGCCTTCTTTATATTTTCCGCGTCACGTTATGCCTTAGGGCTTACTTAGCCCTTAGAGTTTACTATAAATAGTCTGTTTGGTACAACGGTGCCCTTTTACGTGCCGTTTACACGCTCCATACTGGTGGAATCTGCGTGCGATTCATTTGGCACTTCTTCTTCTGTCAGTGGTCGATTTTCCTCGGCCAATAGGATGTTTTTTGTTGTCTTTCGCTGGATTCCGGTCGGTTGTTGTTCTTGAGTCATCCTGTCCCGAGTCCCTGTGGCCGTCGGTAACATAACCCCCGCTAATCCAGGCTTTGCGGAAGAAGCTATTCTTGAAGGAATCTTTTCAAAGTCTGGATTATTAATTCCGTCCTTCATGATGTTGGTTGGATGTTCTCTTGCTGCTGCGGCCTCCATTGTTCCCTCTAGTGTCAAGTGGATTTCCTGCGCAACTTCCGGTACTTGGCCCTCAGTCACGACCTCGCTGGTCCACTTGAACACGTGAGTCGCTGGAGGTGTTCCTGCCGCTGGTTGAGTGTCATTGTCCGTGTTTGCTGCTGTCACTTCTGTTGCCGGTATTATTTTTATTTTTGACAATTTGACAAACGGCTTGTTGTTCATCACTTCAGCCAACTGTTGCTTGGTTGGTGTGATGGCTTGCCATTGGTCGGTTGCAGTCGTTTGTGATTGGCTGCTGAAGTCTTCTTCAAAATCGTTGTTTGATAACATTTTTATGTTTTTTCTCTGTTTAGGTGTTGGCTTCCATTTGCTGTCTTCGTCCCATCTCAATGGTCGAGATTTGCGTCCATGTCGTGACTTGCTTGATCCCGCGCTTTTTTGAACGCTGGTTGTTGATCTTGCATTGTCCGACGTTATGTTGTTCGTTCGACGTTTGTTGGAGACTGACAAACCAGTTTCTGTTCCCGGTGTCTGCTGTCTAATCAGAAATAATGTTCCGAGCCCACTTGTACTTGCCTGACTTCCCAGACTCTTTGTAGTTGGTTGTCCAGCTTGTGGTTGTCTTATCTCGATCATTTTGGTCAACTGATTACAAGCCTTTCTTGCGCAAAGTTTCTTTCTCGTCGCAAAGTAATTGTTTGTGCCCTCAGCACTTTCACTAAGGCTCTCTTCTGTTCGATCGTCTCGTCTCTTTCTTTCTGAGCTTGTTGGTATAACCTAAGCTCTTCGTTTACGTCCACGTCTTGTATATCGTCCGCGGTACAAAACATTTTGTCATCCGATGACGTATCACTGTCACTTATGTTCGGATGCATTGTCTTTTCAATTGTCTTACTGTCTTTACGCACTTGGATGTCACTACGCACTT
>NW_018021358.1:28715-32612 GCF_002006095.1 Pseudomyrmex gracilis | reverse complement strand
ATCGACTTGTCAAGCGTTTTAATAGAAAAGAATCTTTCCGCGCTTATTATTGGTTGAATGTTACGCATTACGTTAACTGTGTGTGTTGGACTTTACGTTTAACGCCTTAAGTTTAAGGCTTACGTCTTTACGTAATTTTGTGTGTGATGGCCTTTACCCGCAACGCCTTTTTTATATTTTTCGCGTCACGTTATGCCTTAGGGCTTACTTAGCACTTAGAGTTCACTATAAATAGTCTGTTTGGTACAACGGTGCCCTTTTACGTGCCGTTTACACGCTCCGTACTGGTGGAATCTGCGTGCGATCCATTTGGCACTTCTTCTTCTGTCAGTGGTCGATTTTCCTCGGCCAATAGGATGTTTTTTGTTGTCTTTCGCTGGATTCCGGTCGGTTGTTGTTCTTGGGTCATCCTGTCCCGGGTCCCTGTGGCCGTCGGTAACATAACCTCCGCTAATCCAGGCTTTGCGGAAGAAGCCTTTCTTGAAGGAATCTTTTCAAAGTCTGGATTATTAATTCCGTCCTTCATGATGTTGGTTGGATGTTCTCTTGCTGCTGCGGCCTCTATTGTTCCCTCTGGTGTCAAGTGGATTTCCTGCGCAACTTCCGGTACTTGGCCCTCAGTCACGACCTCGCTGGTCCACTCGAACACGTGAATCGCTGGAGGTGTTCCTGCCGCTGGTTGAGTGTCATTGTCCGTGTTTGCTGCTGTCACTTCTGTTGCCGTTATTGTTTTTATTTTTGACAATTTGACAAACGGCTTGTTGTTCATCACTTCAGCCAACTGTTGCTCGGTTGGTGTAATGGCTTGCCATTGGTCGGTTGCAGTCGTTTGTGATTGGCTGCTGAAGTCTTCTTCAAAATCGTTGTTCGATAACATTTTTATGTTCTTTCTCTGTTTAGGTGTTGGCTTCCATTCGCTGTCCTCGTCCCATCTCAATGGTCGAGATTTGCGTCCATGTCGTGACTTGCTTGATCCCGCGCTTTTTTGAACGCTGGTTGTTGATCTTGCATTGTCCGAAGTTATGTTGTTCGTTCAACGTTTGTTGGAGACCGACAAACCAGTTTCTGTTCCCGGTGTCTGCTGTCTAATCAGAAATAATGTTCCGAGCCCACTTGTACTTGCTTGACTTCCCAGACTCTTTGTAGTTGGTTGTCCAGCTTGTGGTTGTCTTATCTCGATCATTTTGGTCAACTGATTACAAGCCTTTCTTGCGCAAAGTCTCTTTCTCGTCGCAAAGTAATTGTTTGTGCCCTCAGCACTTTCACTAAAGCTCTCTTCTGTTTGATCGCCTCGTCTATTTCTTTCTGAGCTTGTTGGTATAACCTAAGCTCTTCGTTTACGTCCACGTCTTGTATATCGTCCGCGGTACAAAACATTTTGTCATCCGATGACGTATCACTGTCACTTATGTTCGGATGCATTGTCTTTTCAATTGTCTTACTGTCTTTACGCACTTGGATGTCACTACGCACTTCAACGTTCGCACGTATCGCACTTTGCGTCTGACGATCACTTCGCGTTTGAATGTTTCTTTCGCGCTTGCACAGGTTACTGAGTTTACTTGCTAAGCGTTTTGCAGTCACGCGACCGAGCGCCACCNACATTAAGGCGGTGTCCTCAATAATCACGAACTTGTCCGTGCGAGATACACTCTGCACCTTAGGTGTAGCACTTTTTATTTCGATCACGGCTGTCAACACTTGCTTCGCCGGAGCATAACCTTGTATCTTATGTTCGGTTATTTCACTCACGGTTACTTTACCTTTGTGTTGCGCTAAACACTCACACATGTTTTGCGACATAGTGTTATGTTTATTTGTAGTGTCTATTATTGCACTAAGTTTGTATCCTAGAATACTTATGACTGTTTCTTTTCTAGGCACAATTCTGTCGAGTACCAAACACGCGTTACAATACTTGCGGGAAAAACTGTTCTGGTCTACGCGGAANTACGACGTGTTGGTTATCTGGCTCACCCTTTGGCATATCACTGATGTCCATGGTGTTCTGTGAGTCACTATTGTCTTTTTCACTGACACTTTCATGCACGCACATAACGTCTAACACGCACATGTCATAAGTGTCATTATTGTCATCATCACTTTGCAGGTTATATTTCTTCNTGGTGATGGATTTATCTTCCGGATGGCGGCTACTGTCATGTAGGTTTTTATACTCCGCACTTCTCGGCATTTGTATGTCACGGTAGTGCTGTCAGACCATTTCTTCACTGGGAAATACTTCCGTTTTATACTTAAACGGAACATTGCGTCAACTATCTTTTTGTCTGGATTATCAGCGTAGATATGATAGTAGTGATAAATCCGACCATTGACGACTTTTTTCCTTTTCAAGTNCTGTGGCACATCACTATCGTAGTTATCCTCAGTCTCAAAGTGTTGTTTTGAAGTACTCGGATGTCGCTGGATATTTTCCTCAAAGTCTTCTTCAAATTTGTGGCATTTACGTCGTGGTGTCCACTCAATTGGCTTTTTTTCTTTGTGTTTTAGGGTCGAGTTTGACTTAGTTTTGTCCTTTGCTCATGGGTTTTTTCTTAATAGTTGCAAAGTTCCGTAATATCCNTGGATCATTTCTTTGCAGGGATTTCTTTCTCTTACGAACTTATCCATGTCTTCNACGATTGTTGCGGAATTGTTCTCATAAATGTATCTGTAAGTATCCATAGGTGGTCTTACTTTCTTTGTTTTAACTTCTTTTTTCTGTTTCAGGTTCAGTCCTCGTATGATTTCATCCTCGGCTTTGCAATGTTTTCTGGATCGGCTGGAGCGTCTCTGGATTTCCTCTAGACTGTCACTCTCCGACTCCTCGTGGGATCTTCTGTCAGATGAGTATTCGACCTTTTTGCTAATGCGTACTTTTTTTTGTTTTGCCTGACTGTCAGTCTGCTTGTTTTCAGTATTCTTTAGCAGTGACTTTGTTTGTTTCAGGGTTTTAGATTTCGCCGTGTTAGTCTCCGATGACGTCGCTGAGTCCTTGGATCGCGCGGAAGTCGATGCTGTATCGGATTTATATCCATCATCTGATGAATTGTTGATGCAGGCGATTTCCTTGAACTGCGGATCTCGATGTGGTCGCAACTGTCTGGAATTGTAAACACCGACACCGTTTTGTCTCTCTAGATCTTCAATCAGATACGCATTAGGTCTGATTTTACTTTTTATTACGTACGACCCCTGATACACTAAGTGTATCTTTTTGGTTAGCCGACGTGTTCTATCAGATCTTTGATGTAATTTAACCCAGACTTTTTGTCCCAGAGTGTACACAGATGCTGTGCCTCGTTTGTCCGCTTGCTCTTGTCGTTGATCTCGGCGTTTTTTCAACATCTCTCTCGCCTGACGGATTTTCTCGCGTAACGACGGCATTGGTCCCAACAGTGTGTTGCTCCATCGAGGAATGAATCTTTCATCCAGGTCTTCATCGTATTTAACATTTTCGAGTAAGTCGACAAGTCTTGCTCCCGTGCTTTCTTTGTGTAATATTAATAATTTTTTTCAGACGGGGTATGATAGCATCCCATCTTGTGTGACGTCCGTGCGCATACGCACGTAACACCCGGTTTATCTTCTTCATTACTCTCTCAACCGGGTTGGATTGAGGATTGTAGGGCGACATATGTCTTGTTAGAAAACCTTGACTTCAGCCGAAATCTCGCCATTGGTCTAAACCGAACTGACCGCCTTTATCTGTCAAGATTTCCTTCGGTACACCCACTTCAGGTAGGTATTGTCTTTGGATAACTTCACAAATTGTTTCTACTATCTGATTTTTTACAGGATAGAGTTTTGTCAATTTGGAAAAATGATCACACAACACTATTAAATACTTGTTTCCGTCGGGCGTGTTCCGTTTGACCACAGTACGATTCGACACCG
>NW_018021358.1:22094-28010 GCF_002006095.1 Pseudomyrmex gracilis | reverse complement strand
TGTCTGTGGTAACGGCCCGCACAAGTCAAGCGACACCGTCTTTATCGGACTTGTTGGTATGTCGTAATAGAGTTTGCTCACGGTTGCTCGCAAATAGTACTTTGNGGCGATACACACATGACAGGAGGACACTACATCTCTTATTAACTGGTCCAAATTATTTATATAAAAATAGTGTTTTGCAAAATCTACTACTTTATCTGTCCCAAAGTGTAATAAGTAGCGGTGTATTAAATTAATCAAGTCCCACGCGATACTTTGTGGAATCATGATCTTTTCCCCCTCGCGTATCCACACTCTAACTAATCCGAGACGTTCTTTGTAAAACCGCGGTTGTTCTCTAAGACATTTTTGTATCGTTTTGCAATTTCTTTGAGCTTGCTCAATAAAGTCTGCCCATTGCGAAATATCGGCACCATTTCTTGGTGAGTCGATCAGAACTATAAACTTATCCTTGTCCATTTTTGTTTTAGATTTAACTTCGAGAAAGCTTCGCGTGCATCTGCCACGTCGTTCTGCTTGCCCGGTACGTGTTCAATTTGAAGATCAAATTCCTGCAGAAACTCGAACTACCTAGCACTTTGGCTACTGTTTTCCGTGCACGAGCTGAAGAATTTGAGAACTTTGTGGTCTGTATATACTTTAATAGACACTCTAGTTTTGTAATTGTATAGTTAAGTTCTGCTCCCTTCAAACTGCGACTGGCATAAGCTATAGTAAACTTTCTTTCAGGCTCATCCTCGCTGTACTGGAAAAGCCTTGCGCCAATTCCTAAGTTGGAAGCATCAACGTTTATCCCAAACTGGAGACCTTTTTTAAGAAGAAATAGATTTTTGGCTTCTCGGAAAGCTGTCATAATCTCATTAAAGGCATCTTGTTGCGCCTTGGTCCACTCGAATTTGACGTTCTTCCGGAGCAACAGCTCTAACGGTTTCGTCATGCGAGATAGGTTCTTTATAAACCGTCGATCCCAATTGATAAGCCCCAGGAAAAATTGTAACTGTTTTTTGTTTTTAGGTTTCTCAAACCTACAAACAGCGTCTTTAGTTTCCTGATTTATAGAAGCTTTTACTTTGGAAAAGACGTGGCCCAAAAAAGTAACCTGATCTTTTAACCACTCGCATTTGTCGAGATGTAGTCGGAACCAGGCCTCTCTTAACCGTGTCAACACATAATCTAAGTGTTGAACGTGTTCTTCTTTTGTGTTAGATGCGATTAGGATGTCGTCGAGATAGACAATCATAAACTCGCAATTTTGGTCATTTAACGCAAGATTCATTGCTCTAGAGAATGATGATCCTGCTGTCTTTATTCCAAATAGTAGTCTTTTAAAGACATAAGTTTGGTTATTGAACATAAAACCCGTGTATTTCTGGCTTTCGTCATCGAAAGGTATTTGCCAGAATGCCTGAGTCACGTCCAATGTTGTGAAAAACCGTTTGTGTCCAATGCGCTGAAACACTTCTTCTATAGATGGCGGTTGCGCATGGTCGTTTGACATGCGTTTGTTTAGTTCCCGCGCATCTAAACAAAGTTGTATTTTGCCATTTTTCTTGACTACCGCGACAAGTGGGTTAATGTACTGAGTCGGTGCTCTTTGTACAATTCCGTCGCGTTCTAATTTGTTTATATATTTTGTAACTTCCTCACGGTGTTTTTCCGGTATCGGATAAGTCTTGGCCTTGTATGGCGTCTTCGAGTTCATCTTGATTTTATGGACGTAGTGGTTCACACGCCCTATCCCTTTTTCGAACAGGACTCTATTCCGTTTTAGGATTTTGTTTATTTTAGTTTTGATCTCTTGTTCGCTCATCTCGGCTATAGCTGCGACATGAGTTACTTCTGCAAGGTCTAATTGTATGTTCTCGCAAGTACAATTTATGATAACTCTATGACGGGCAAAGAAATCCATGCCTAGAATCATTTGATAGACCAATTTTTTAATGATATAAAATTCTACTATGTAGTTTATACCACTGATCCTTAACTCTAATGGTGTTTTAAAGGCAATTGGTTCCCCTTTCTCCGTAAAAGCTCCACGTACTACAACCTTATTTATGGGGATGGTTGTTAATGTTTCCCCTGAACTTATTAACTCTTCGTAGAGTTTTTTTGATATCGCATTTATTTGCGCCCCAGTATCAATCAGCGCTTTAACTTTTTCCTGGCCCACGCTGAGTTTAACTCGCGCGCTAACCTGAGGCCTAGTTTTGTTTTGTTCTTGGAATTCAAATTCTTCCAAGTCATTTAGTAATTCACCTATTCTTAGGGAATTTAACTTTCCAGAGTCCGTGTCGGAACTCGTTTCTGTTCGTCCCATGTCTGAACTCGTAAGTTTTGGGGTATTTTTGATTGCCAAGAGTTTTGACAATTTATTAACTTTAACCGCGTCGTCATCCTTAATCACAGTTATTTTATAAGCACTGCGGCTTCGAGATCGACTTTTGGATCTAGACGATTTTTTCTGCAATTTTGTTTTATCATCGCTGCTCGCTGGACTCTCAATAACTGGTTCAGAGTCTTTTTTGTCAGATTCCCCTANTTTTGTACTTTTGTCGACGTTTTNTCTTTTTCGAGATTTGAAACTCTCTTTCGATGTGCTTCGATTGTATTTGTCCCGTTTATAAGACTTATGTCTGTTTTGTGACGGACTTCAATCATTTTGCGACCCTCGCCATCTTTGATTTTTGTTATGGTCTTTTCGCTTAACTACTCCGTCATTGGTCGAGGATTTGAGTCCTCTTTCCTGGCTCTCACGCTCGGTTTTGTNATAACGTTCCAGCGTCTTTACGTGCGTCAGCATCTCAACTAACTCCCCAACCGACTTTATCAAACTCGGCCTAATGTTTCTCGCAATTTCATAGTCAAAGTGACCCGCGATTACCGTGATAAAATCTTTTTCTGTGATTGGTGAAAATAATAATTTCGATACCCGCGACTGTTCCAAGACGTACTCGGACACGGATTTATCTTTAGACGCATCATATTTACCAAGGTAAATATTTTGTCTGACCCGACTTGTATGGTTTTATTCCAAAATCTTTATAAAAACTTTTCTTTTAATTTCTCGTAGCTCTCGAACTCGTTGGAGTCGTACCAACTTGCGGCAGCTCCCGTGAGGCTCTTTGAGAAATAGGCCATTACATCAGTTTCGGTAGCTTTCTCGCGTACCGCTGTGCTCTCAAAACGTTTTAAAAACGTCAACGGATTATAATTCCAGTTTCTTTTCCATTGAATCGCAAATCTTGGAAAGGATTGACCATCCACCCTCCTTGCGGTAACCTAAATGGAAATTGTATGTATAGCATCATTTGATGGCTGTTTAGATCATAGCTAGCGCCATTTTATTGATCCCCACTCAAGGTGTTTTAATTTTGTTTGCTAGGGACTTTTGCAGTTACCCTCGCATTTTCAGGTTTTTCGACATCCCGTTGCTTCGTCGCGATTGCTTGTTCAAGCCTACCCGTCATCGGGGACACTTGACTTTGAAGTTTTAAGATCAAATTTCGCATCGCCTGGACAGAGTATTTTTCAGTGGCCTTGATTGGATCGGATTCCGCAACCTTCGAGGATTCGGTAATTTTACTCAGAGTTAATTTGGAAATTGTTTCTGTTTGTTTACTCGTCATGCTTCTGGTTTCCGGGCCGACTACGGTCTCAGAATATTTTTCCAAAAAATTTGTTGACTTTGTTTTTGACTTAGGGCCCAGTCTGGTTCGGACCACCTCAGTGTCTATCTCGGCTTCCTCGACCTTCTCTTTGAGTTCAGGTGTCTTAGGAGCAGCCATCTTAGATATGTATGCGATCACTTATTCGATTTACTAATCTTTATTTTATTTTCAGATCAACGATGGATCGGCTTTACAACGGACGTAGGTAAGTACTTTTAGCGTTAGGATCGTTTAAACTATACCGGAAAAGTTTTTGCTTTATATTATCAAAAAATAAAAAATATTAAGATTACCTTCTAGTTTATTATTTATTTTTGCACTCCTGTGTTTATTTTCGTTTTTTACTTTGTTAGCATTTTACATGCTTGTATGACCCTTTTGTAATCCGCTGTCACTTCGCGAATCCTTTTACCAAGTTAAATTTTTATTACTCAATAGTAAAGATTAATTGTTAATCTTTAGTTAATCACTATTATTTTTATTTAAATTAACTTGTTTTTGAAGTTTTTCGACGTTTACCGACATTTGCAAGGTATGCTCTAAAACTTGAGTTATCTTTTGATAATTATTCTCAGTGCGCCAGAAATTGTCCTAAAATGGTCTTACACGGTTATTTTATCGTTGCCTATGCGTTTACCCTTGGACCGGTACTATCTTCCCGAGCTATCCCGAAAACGTCTTAAACGGGTCTCGCTATGAGTTACCAACGCGTAATGGTAAGTTGCTGGTACTATCTTCCCCTTGTGTCTCAAGAACGTCTTATGAGGTCTTATCTCGATTTACCGACGCGTATGATAATTGTTCTGCAACGCTTAGTTAACCTTGTCTTACTGATATCTTAAGAACGTCTTACTTTTGGTATTACCGACTTTACAGTAAAGTCCCACCGGCACTACTACAATTCTGGTGTATTTCCGAATACATGTCACTCGATGCTTTCTAATCTCTAAATTATCCGAAATAACAAATTAGATTGACCATTATTAATGACTTCTGGAAAATTTATGTCCTGTCACGGTCGCCACTTCGCGAGGTTGTTCTAAACAAAACTCGAGCAAATATTTTACTGATGGCTTTTACCGGTGTTGTAACGAAACTGCATCTCCGAAGAAGAGGTATTCTGATTAATTTGTACTCGGATTGTTTTGATTTAGGATTTATATTTGCATTCGTGCACGATCGGATCAATATGGCGGTCGGTCCTTTGTTCGCGACGCGCACTCTCACTGTGGCCGGAGAATTATGCACTTTTAATAAAAGTACTTACATTTCTTAGGTATCACGGTCGCCAGGTGCATGTTTAGTGACGATTCAGCACCATCGTCCTTCCATCCCTTCCGATTTGGTCTCCTTCTTTTTGTTTTACAGGTCATCGCCCAGGATAGGATCGTCCGGGATAGGTAAGTAACACTCACGATTAACACGTAAGTATAAACGTATATAATATTAATTTAGATAAAATAAAACGTCACACTAAATATATAAACACTACTGCTATTATTAACCTTTTCGCTCCGGGAATTTTTCCTTTAAAATTGACCTCGCATTTTAGCTGAAAAAGTTAATAATAACCTGCTACTCCCCCCCCCTACAAAGTTAATTTTGAAGGTCAAAGAAGTAACCAGGATTTTTTTCAATTTTTTTCCTAAATTTAGTGCATTAAATTGACCTTATAAACATCTATTGCGTTCGCTTTTCTTGCTGGTCCATATATGGACCAGTCCCGGAGCGAAAAGGTTAATATGCGTGGTGAGCATATTACACGTCTCGAGTGCTCAAACCTTTATTTTTTCGCGATCTAAAACGTAACGCGCCATTTGCTCGCGAAGGCTCGTAAATGCATAGACATATATACCTAGATCCAGCATGCATGTCCTTGGCAAAACGGACAAAGAGGCAAAACATAGGGGAAGTTTTCTTTCTTTGTCTGCGCAGGTAGGATGCGCAGTCGTTTTTTGACAGCAAGCGTGACAGCCATTGTAGAGCACAGATTCTAACCTAATCTAACCTAATGTAAGAAAATATATAAGAGTAGTTGTAGTAAATATATAAGATGGGATTTATAAAAAAATGTTTTTATCATTGTATTTGTATACTTCTCTAATATACTTTATTAGAGAACAGAAACATAACATTTTAAAATACCATAAGTAATCATTTAATGTAAGGAAACATTTTGATATAACATAAATAATCATCAGTAATATAACTAAAAATAGAACATAAGTAATCAATAGAAATGGCA
>NW_018021358.1:18796-19814 GCF_002006095.1 Pseudomyrmex gracilis | reverse complement strand
ATACAATGGTGACAATAAATATTGTATTTTTTTATGAATACAATATTTATAGCCAGCATTGTGTTTATAATATTGTATTTTTTCCATAAATACAATATTATATACAGACTACTGTTACACAACATTCTTAATCGAGTTTAATAACATAGATAATTCAAAGGATAATCAATCACACTCATTTCATTCTTTAGAAAAATAAGTGTAATTGACAAGTTTTAAAAATTTCAGTGTAAGTAAATTTGATGAAGAGTGTTATGTTACAGCAGTCATAGTAAACTTACAGATACAATTCTTGTAGCATCATCTGATAACAAGTTTTTACTCTTTAAATGTGTTATTAATGCTTCAAAGTGTGTAACTTTTATTCTTAAACGATAATTCTGTTTGTGTAGCGTTGCTATTTTTTTACGTTGTGCATCAATATAAGTTACGGCAATTTTCCAGTTTCGCAAAGNCTTTTGTAGTGACTAAAAATTGTTAGGTGTACAATCGCCGATATATCTTGGATTTCCTTGATAAATCAATTTACGCTTNGAAAGTGCAGGATGTTCTCTGTATACATAACAACAATGTCTTAATAAAACTGATATGACGTACAAATACAGTGATTGTTTTAAATTATATTGTATTTACTTATACGTGTCTTNAGCTTTTATCT
Organism: Pseudomyrmex gracilis; assembly: GCF_002006095.1. Classification (NCBI taxonomy): domain Eukaryota; kingdom Metazoa; phylum Arthropoda; class Insecta; order Hymenoptera; family Formicidae; genus Pseudomyrmex; species Pseudomyrmex gracilis. The sequence continues at coordinate 19,156 of NW_018021358.1, read as the reverse complement.
GCCATGCTATCATACTATCCATTGTAGTATTATTGGCACATGTTTCAATATTTGACTCTATTGCATTTCTTTCTAAACATTCAGTGCCAAACTTAACTTTTGTATTAGTTTTCAACTATGCAATTAGTTAAGCTTTGTTGTACCGGTATTTTTAATTTGCTATTAATAATAAATTTTTTTAAATTATTATTAAATTATTCCACTATTGCGGAAGATATTTAGTNTTAGTTATGTAATATATGCAATTAATTATTTANCTTTAGACNATGTAAGATACATTAATAATAATATTTACTAATATTATACCTGGAATAATGAGGAATATTAAATATTGTTGGTATAGATCCTGGTTTTAAATAT
>NW_018021358.1:17428-18595 GCF_002006095.1 Pseudomyrmex gracilis | reverse complement strand
CCACATGCACAGCACGTCTTTATTTTTTAACTATTTATTCTTAAATTAATTATAATGTTTTATAATTATAGACACATATAATCATAGACATATGATAGTATGTCTATGCGTATAATTTATCCAAAAAAGGTTATCTGACGATACTTTTTTGGGCACTTGTCGGCCATTGCTGTCATTATGCTGTCATTATGCGCGCGCAGAAAAGGACAGAGATATCTCCTATGTTTTGCCTCTCTCTCCGTTCTGTCAAACCCAACGAATATCATTAAAATATATACGACATGCTGGATCTAGATATATATGTCTATGCGTAGATCACTTTTTTGACTGTCTCCTTACTTGTTCGCGCAGGCTTGTTAAGCCGCATTTGCAGCTTGCGTGAACAAGACCCCTTTCAGGTATGTTCTTTTTTGTTCGATCAATCAGAAGAAAGGATGCAACTATTCTTTCTTCTAGTTGTCTTTGTGTACTCCTTGACCCGTACTCGTGTTGTACGTGCCAACGCGACCTACGTTCCACCATTTTTGGCATCTAGGAAAAAATTACTAGATGCCCGAAATCGTGGAATACTTGCAAATTACAACTGTTTATCATATGCCAAATGTTCTTATGCCAATTATTTTTCACTTAACGATGCCTAGGGGAAAACCCCAGATTTCACAACTTTCGACTTTCTTACTAAATTTTGATTCTTTTATGTCCCCTTTTTCACACGTCGCGTACCCCACGTCAATTCGTGTTTGTGTATGTGTGTGTGTGTGTATGTGTATATGTGTGTATTTAAGCATACCTTCTCCGCTTTAGGGGTTTTTCACAACACTTTACCCTTTCAGGTCATCTCGAATTTAATTGGCTGAAAACTTAAACTTTCGATTTTCGATAATTTCTCTATGCTGGCTTTGGCTATATCTATACGCGAGTCTAAAACCGCAACAAAACAAAAAAAAAAACTAAATTCTTTTTTCCAGTTTTTGCGACTATATAATCTTTACCCATGTTAAGCGGTACAAAATAAAACCGTTTTCAAAACAATAAAAACAAAAATAAAAATTTTGCTTACTTTTTTGGCGTACCTTTTTCTTCGCGTTTCTACCGCGTTTTGCTATTAACGTAAAGGTAACAAAGTATAAAACACGCTTAACAAAATAAAATTGCACAAAATAGGTC
>NW_018021358.1:10732-13043 GCF_002006095.1 Pseudomyrmex gracilis | reverse complement strand
ACTTGCAAATTACAACTGTTTATCATATGCCAAATGTTCTTATGCCAATTATTTTTCACTTAACGATGCCTAGGGGAAAACCCCAGATTTCACAAATTTCGACTTTCTTACTAAATTTTGATCCTTTTATGTCCCCTTTTTCACACGTCGCGTACCCCACGTCAATTCGTGTTTGTGTGTGTGTGTGTGTATGTGTAAATGTGTGTATTTAAGCACACCTTCTCCGCTTTAGGGGTTTTTCACAACACTTTACCCTTTCAGGTCATTTTGAATTTAATTGGCTGAAAACTCAAACTTTCGATTTTCGAAAATTTCTCTATGCTGGCTTTGGCTACATCTATACGCCAGTCTAAAACCGCAACAAAACAAAAAACAAAACTAAATTCTTTTTTCCAGTGTTTGCGACTATATAATCTTTACCCATGTTAAGCAGTACAAAATAAAACCGTTTCCAAAACAATAAAAACAAAAATAAAAATTTTGCTTACTTTTTTGGCGTACCTTTTTCTTCGCGTTTCTACCGCGTTTTGCTATTAACGTAAAGATAACAAAGTATAAAACACGCTTAACAAAATAAAATTGTACAAAATAGGTCTTATGCTACATATGCCGCCTTAAGCCTGTCTGGCCTTAACTTAAGGTTACAACTAAAATGTTCAGATTTAAACTTTATTACATTGAAGAAGGTTCAAACTTGTAGACTGAAACGTTTGTTTATTGAATAAAGACTACTATTTATACACGACCAACCTGTATTTTACTGCTCGTATCGGCTTTTTAACTAATTTGATCATTTCACAAGCAATTGATTGATTATTTCACGCTGGCTGCAATGAAGCGTTCTACGGATTTCAAGATTAATTTATTCTTTCATTTTATCACCATCTATTTTGGAATTACCAGCGCAATTTCTTTAAAAAACTGGATATCCACGAATCGTAAACTTGTTAAACTCAGATCCAGATTATATTTTTTGAAAGCTTGTGTATGTCATGATATTGTTTCTCCACGCATCGTTAATTCTTTAAAATATCCTAATGAATTGTTTAATTATAAAAGCTCTTTAGGAATGCAAAAAAATGTACAACGATTTTTCCGGAGCATTTTAAAGTTGGAAATTCACGATACACATAGAAAACTTTGGTTTTTACAAAAAACTATTTGATGTTTGAACAAAACACTATATGAATATTTACCAGCTAGTATTTTAAATAATTTCTTTTATACACAATATAATTTCCTTGACAGATTTGTGAGTTCCCAAGTTCTACACGTTAACAAAAAAATTGATTGGTTAATTAGTAAAAAAAACCGCATTGTCATTTAAAAACTTGAAACTATCTCTTATACGGGTAAACATATATTTTCATGTTCTAACAATGATTCCAATAATATTTGCAATAAATATACTTACAAATTGAATAACAAACCAACGTCTCCTGTTTATAATTTTATTCAAGTTAACGCATGTAGTTTTAGTAATCTGACTTCAAATTCTNTTTTTGACATAAAGAAGAAATGATTTGTTAATTTGACTTCTTTTGATNTTCCGGATGAAGTTGTCCAACTTTTACAGCTAGACNAAAATTTTAGTATGCCTATTATTAGAAAGNATAACTTATTACATGTGATAAAGNATTTTGAAAATAATTTAAGGTTTTATAATAAAAAAACGGCGGAATCGTTGAGATCGCATGTTATCCCAATNTTAACCAATTTTTTATGTACATCACAGAGATTGGGTGATTTCAATAAAGAATTATTANTTTGACACAAACAGNTTTCGATTTTCATAAAAAATCATNCTGATATTATATTTACACGCGCGGATAAAGGCAATNTGACTGTTGCTGTTGATCGGACTTCTTATTTGGNAAAAATTACTGAAATGCTTAGTGATGTTTTGACTTATTCTTTGGTTANTAGAANTCCCATAAAAAATATTAAAGAAAGTCTTAATAAATTGTAACAAAATTGGGTACAAAAGNAATTTATTTCTGATCTTTCTTATAAATCTATTAAATCTAGTGACGATTTATTACCTCGAGCTTATGGGATACCAAAAATTCACAAAAATGATAACCCGTTTAGATTAATTGTTTCTACGATTAATAGTCCGTTACATNACTTTGCCGAGTTTTTAAATAAATTGATTCAAAAAAGTATACCAGTCTCGAACAGCTNTGTCAGAAATAGTTTTGATCTTGTTACAACAAATTAAGGGGTCTAACACTGCAACAAGGTCACTTGCTTGTATCATTAGATGTAATTTCGTTGTTTACAAATGTACCTATCGATCTAGCTATTAAAG
>NW_018021358.1:0-7122 GCF_002006095.1 Pseudomyrmex gracilis | reverse complement strand
ACAAAATAGGTCTTATGCTACATATGCCGCCTTAAGCCTGTCTGGCCTTAACTTAAGGTTACAACTAAAATGTTCAGATTTAAACTTTATTACATTGAAGAAGGTTCAAACTTGTAGACTGAAACGTTTGTTTATTGAATAAAGACTACTATTTATACACGACCAACCTGTATTTTACTGCTCGTATCGGCGTTTTAACTAATTTGATCATTTCACAAGCAATTGATTGATTATTTCACGCTGGCTGCAATGAAGCGCTCTACGGATTTGAAGATTAATTTATTCTTTTATTTTATCACCATCTATTTTGGAATTACCAGCGCAATTTTTTTAAAAAACTGGATATCTACGAATCGTAAGCTTATTAAACTCAGATCCAGATTATATTTTTTGAAAGCTTGTGTATGTCATGATATTGTTTCTCCACACATCGTTAATTCTTTGAAATATCCTAATGAATTGTTTGATTATAAAAGCTCTTTAGGAATGCGAAAAAATGTACAACGATTTTTCCGGAGCATTTTAAAGTTGGAAATTCACGATACACATATGAAACTTTGGTTTTTACAAAAAACTATTTGTGGTTTGAACAAAACCCTATATGAATATTTACCAGCTAGTATTTTAAATAATTTCTTTTATACACAATATAATTTCCTTGACAGATTTGTGAGTTCCCAAGTTCTACACGTTAACAAAAAAATTGATTGGTTAATTAGTAAAAAAATCCGCATTGTCATTTAAAAACTTGAACCTATCTCTTATACGGTTAAACATATAATTTCATGTTTTAACAATGATTCCAATAATATTTGCAATAAATATACTTACAAATTGAATAACAAACCAACGTCTCCTGTTTATAATTTTATTCAAGTTAACGCATGTAGTTTTAGTAATCTGACTTCAAATTCTTTTTTTGACATAAAGAAGAAATGATTTGTTAATTTGACTTCTTTTGATTTTCCGGATGAAGTTGTCCAACTTTTACAGCTAGACGAAAATTTTAGTATGCCTATTATTAGAAAGGATAACTTATTACATGTGATAAAGAATTTTGAAAATAATTTAAGGTTTTATAATAAAAAAACGGCGGAATCGTTGAGATCGCATGTTATCCCAATTTTAACCAATTTTTTATGTACATCACAGAGATTGGGTGATTTCAATAAAGAATTATTATTTTGACACAAACAGATTTCGATTTTCATAAAAAATCATTCTGATATTATATTTACACGCGCGGATAAAGGCAATATAACTGTTGCTGTTGATCGGACTTCTTATTTGGAAAAAATTACTGAAATGCTTAGTGATGTTTTGACTTATTCTTTGGTTATTAGAAATCCCATAAAAAATATTAAAGAAAGTCTTAATAAATTGTAACAAAATTGGGTACAAAAGGAATTTATTTCTGATCTTTCTTATAAATCTATTAAATCTAGTGACGATTTATTACCTCGAGCTTATGGGATACCAAAAATTCACAAAAAGGATAATCCGTTTAGATTAATTGTTTCTACGATTAATAGTCCGTTACATTACTTTGCCGAGTTTTTAAATAAATTGATTCAAAAAAGTATACCAGTCTCGAACAGCTTTCTCAGAAATAGTTTTGATCTTGTTACAACAAATTAAGGGGTCTAACACTGCAACAAGGTCACTTGCTTGTATCATTAGATGTAATTTCGTTGTTTACAAATGTACCTATCGATCTAGCTATTAAAGTCAGATAAAAATATATTAGGAAAAACACAAAGGTTTCTTTGAAAGAATTTTTAGAAGCAATTAATTTTGTTCTAACATCAACGTTTTTCTCTTTTGATAATAAAATATACAAACAGACTTTCGGAATGCCTATGGGGTTTCCTCTATCTCCAATTATTGCTGATATTGTCATGCAAAACTTGGAGAAATTTATAATGAAAAAATTAAAATTCAACCCCTCATTTTATTTTAGATATGTTGACAATATTATCCTAACAGCACTTGCGGATAGTTTAACTTTACTTTTAGACACGTTTAACAATTATAATAATAGATTACAATTCACAATAGAAGTTCAAAATAATGATTGTTTAAGTTTTTTGAAAGTTAAAATTTTAAATTTTAATGGCAAATTATTGTTTGATTGGTACCATAAACTTACTTTTTCAGGCAGATATTTGAATTTTTACTCTGCTCATCCGCAATCACAAAAAATTGGCACTATTTTAAATATGGTTGATAGAATTATGCTATTATCTGACCTCTGTTTTCAACAAAATAATTTTAAATTTATGATTGAGGTGCTCCTTACAAATAACTATCCTCTACATTTTATTTTTAAGATAATCAAAAATAGAATTAAGTTTTTAAGTAATAACAAATTAAATTCAAACAATGACAATAAATTTGTTTCTGATGATCTTGAAGCTGTTGGAAAATATTTTGTTGTTCCTTATCTTCTTGATTTATCTTGTTCTTTTTCAAGATTTTTTAAAAAAACNAAGGAGATTTTTTTGGCTTNCCGTAGTTTGAATAAATTGAGTAAATTCATTAAAGTTGGAAAGGACAAGNTAACTCATGATCAAAATAAAGATGTTGTGTATCAAATTAATTGTAATAATTGTAATGTATCTTATGTTGGACANACAAATCGCAAGTTAAAAACAAGAATTAGCGAACATAGAAATCAGATTAATAGAAATTCTGATGTTGTTTCTGTGGTCACGGAGCATCGTTTGGAGACTGGTCATGACTTCATTTGGAATAATGTTAAAATCTTAAACACTTAAAAAGTTTTTTTACAAGAGATCAGTTTCAGAAATGCTCCACATCAAGTTGCAGGACAATCCGTTAAATGTAATGTCGGATACTGACAAGCTAAAACCTTACTTCTCCTTTTTAGAATTGTATAAATCAAAAGTTTAGACCGTTACTTTTATAAACATGTTTTTTGACTTAATGTGAACTTTTGATCTTCTGGTCAAATAGTGGGGATATCTATTGTGGTGGCTAAGGAATTAGTCACCACAGCGCCTACAAATAGGCAGCAGCATATGCAGGATAGATAGACACGGCACGACGAGTTTCTCGGAGACGGTCTCGCGCGGCAAGCTTTCGTACCGCGCTCTGCCGCCGCGCGGCGCAGGGCAGCGACAAGTCTCGCGCGAGAGAGTTGTGCGCCGGGGCCTTTATAAGAGGCCCGCCGGGCAACGACCGATACGCCTCGCTCGAGTCAGCAAAGGCACATTCTGGGAACGCAGCCAGCACTTCTGCACTCAGGATTCCGACAAAGCGACTCTACCATACAGCAAGGTATACTGCGCCACTCTCGTGGACGACGGCCATCGCCTCCCCGATCACCAGGGGAAAATAACCGGCAAGAAGAGGTCGGAGCCACCAAGGAGAAGAGGGTGCAGTGGCAACTACTGCCGTGGAAGCTGGTGCCTGTGGAGGTCACTCACCACCATCTCACTAGGCCGCCCAGGATCTTCCTGAAGTCCGAGGATCTTAGGATCTGGCGGTTTACGTCGCCCCGAGAGGACTGGCTCCACCTGCCGAGGTTGGTCTCACCGCTCCGGGCTACAACGGAACGGGCCACTCAGATTCAGCCCGCCGATAGGACCACCCGAGGGACCAATCCAGAACAGCCTTTCACGAGGCATCGGGCCATCCAGGTCACGGCCCTCACCCGGGAGCAAGGCAGCCAGGTGGAATCCGACTGGGAGGAGCCAGAGACTAAAGAGCAGTCCACTCAGACCCTCGGACCAAAGGAAGAGACTTTGAAGGCAAGACCACAGGCCGCAGCAAGGAAAAGGGCACGCTCAGTACCACAGCAAAGCTCTGGGCGCGTCCACATCACCCGGTGCAAGCCGCACCTGTTGTGGCAAGAAGGACCCGGGGCCGCAGACTAGTCCCGGCGCTCCTCAAAACCAATCGGCCCTTTTCAGGGCCCCTCAAGATACACTATAAAGAGACTTGTATATACGCCTGATAGCGTAATCATTGTAAATAGATCTTGTAAATATATCTAGTAAAATTAAGCACTGGTGTATTCCTTGGAAACAGGCCCGACTACTCTATCCATCTCCTCTTGCGGTGTACACACATAAATACGACGGCTACATCTATATATATTTGTCTGTTGTTATGTTTGCTTGTCAGTACACAGTATTTGTATTTTATCGTCATGTTTGATTGACATCATTCATTGTGTGTGGTAGTGATGTATCGAGCTAAAATGTTTTTGAAGTGAGTGAGTTTTATTAATTTGTTATTTTTAATTTTACTATAATGTATACTTTGCGCTTATTCTATTTTTCTCATTAGATTTAAACTTTATTACACTGAAGAAGATCTAAACTTGTGGACTGAAACGTTTGTTTATTAAATAAAGACTACTATTTATACACGACCAACCTGTATTTTACTACTCGTATCGGCCTTTTACTTAATTTTAAAATGTTCATTGTCTTTTAGGCGTCTTCAAGCGCCGTTTACACTGCTGTCGCTCGTAGGAGTTCTGCGCACCTTCTTCGGCAAATCCAGCTCCGCCGTTGGCTCCTGTTCCTCGGCTAATAGCTGCTCCATTGTTCCAATTGGATGGTTTTTGGTTTCTTCGTTGTTGTCTCGGCCATGCACCTGTTCCCTTTTGGGTACAGTGACAAGGTTAAGTTAGGTTAGAGTTATAGAGTTTTTACAGGTGGGGTATGGGAGGTAGGGGTGGGATGTGGTAGAGGACCTCGAAGGGAACACGACCCCATGGTCATTGACCGTTGCCGCTCTTCCTCCTGCTAAGAACCTGAGGTTAAAGTTTTGAAAAAGAAAAAAAATGTTTTATTATGCCATATTGTAGTCCTCGACGAGTGCTGTCGATCCTTCCCGTCGGGACCCCTCTATTTCCCTTGGTTTAGTAACTAGAAAGGGTAAGGTTCTAAAAGTTAAAGAATTTTACCGCCTGTAGCTAAGCCCCCGAGGATCGGAGAAGAAGGAGAGAAGATGCATCAAATGCGGGCTGCCAAGACCTTTCAAACGGACCTCCCCGCATTCTTCTACCCCTTTCCAGTTTATAAGAACCTGGGAAAAACTGTTGAGAATTTTACCTCGGGTTCTTATAAACTGGAAGGTCGCAGGAGAACGGGTTAAAGTGCGATCGAAAGGTCTCATAACGGGCTACCTTTCCCCAAAGTTACAGCCCCCTACTCGCTTTCAGTATTTTTTAAAAAATTTTTGAAATTTTAGATTTCTTAAAAATTGGAATTTTGAGAAAAGCTTTAGACAAAAATTGTAGATCTGGACGAGACAAAACGAAAAAGTCCTATAACTAAACCCTCTATTTTTAATATTGTAGAAGTTGATATTTTAAAAAGTGAAAATTGGAAGAAATGTAAAAAGTCGGAATTCGGCAAAATGGTTCAGACAAAAGTTGTAGATCTCGACGAGATTTATCAAAAAGATCTTATGGTCCGACTCACTATCTTGAATATTAAAAAAGTTAGTAATTTTTAAAAATTTGAACTCAAAATGTAGAAATTTTGAAAAAAGCTTCAGACAAAAGTTGTAGACCTCAATGAGACAAAACGAAACGGTCCTATACCTCGACTTTTACTCTCTGATAGTTTAAAATTTATAAATTTATAAATATTTTTAAAAATGTTTTTATACGCTCATTTGACGTACCTTTTAATGAAACGCACGCATGCACAATTACAGTTTTCTATCTAAAATTTTAAGAATTTTGGCTTATAACCATAAAAATTTTTAATATTGGTAACCAAAAATGACGTTTATTAGCAAAATGCTGTAAACAAAAATTGTAGATTTTGACGAGATCTATTAAAAAGGTCCTATGACCCAACCCTCTATCTTTAATATTTTAGTTATAAATTTTTAAAAGTGTTTGAATTTTTTTATATGTGCTTAATGAACGTAACTTTTGATGAAACGCACGCAGGCAAAAGGATTTTGAGAAATTCCGATTTTTTAGTTTTTTCATTCAAAAAACTTAGAAATTTGTTAATAGTGGGTACCAAAAATGACGTTTGGTAGCAAAATGCTTTAGACAAAAGTTGTAAATCTTGACGAGATCTATAGAAAACGTCCAATACTTTGACTCTCTATTTTGTATATTTTGAAAATTATGAAGGTTATTGCAATTTTTTTAGTCAAAATCAAAATACTAGTATTTAGTATCTAGTATCATCTAGTATCTAGTATCCTTTAGTATCTAGCGTTTTCTAGTATTCAGTATGTAGTACCCAGTATTTGTCAAGTCAGGACGACTCTGACATTTGATTGACATAACAATATAGGATGTGTTTTAGGTTGTGACCGGAATTTTATACAGTTTTAATAAAAGTACTTACTTATTTCACGTATCACGGTCGCCAGGTGCTTATTTCACGACGATCCAGCACCATTGTCCATCCTTTCTTTTCGATGTTTCCTTTTTCCTTTTATTTTCAGGTTTTGGAACAGGACAGGAATGTCCACTTGAGGTAAGTATTGACATCACGTATATCACGTAAGTAGATAGATAGATAGATAGATGACGAAGAGCGGGGGGCTTGTGAGACCCTCATTGTCACCTAGATCTATAAGATCTTCTGCGATTTCCGCTAGTTGTTAATCAATCAAGCTGCTAAAACCCGGCATTTGCTGCCAGACTACACAGATGGCCGATTTTAATTATTTTCAGGTCCTCGGGCTCCACAAACATGGAGCCCAAAACTCTGAATCTCTTGAGTGGTAGAGACGGGCAGCGACACAATATGTGCACGCTGTCCTCCCTCTCTTCGCCACAAAATCTACAACTATATCACGTAAGTATATGTTTAATATATTTATTTCCACTAAATACAGTCTTTCGATTAATAGTACACTTATGCTTATTATTGTTATATGCGCGGATTCCATAATTAGCCTTTACAAGTGCTTGCACCTTTGTTTATTCGCGGCTATTTCGATTGACCCATCTCGAGCCCGCGAAGGTCTAACAAACACTCTCGTCTATCTCGTGGTTCTTGTTCGCGCAAGTTTGTTAAGCTCTGTTTGCAGCTTGCGCGAGCAAGACTCCCCTAGTTGGGTATGGTCGTACTTTTGTGTTTGATTAGAAAAAAGAATTTCATTCTTCCCTTT
>NW_018021357.1:47219-51629 GCF_002006095.1 Pseudomyrmex gracilis | reverse complement strand
AACACTTGTAAGTGGAGCTGATAGATATTTCAGTGCAGCCTTTCATAAAGAGAGATATGGGCTAGAGTTCCAGTAGGCATAAATATTTGCTTTTCTCTCTAATCTTAGCTCCGATAGATAGGATTTGACAGTTTGCTTAAGTATTGACAATTGATCATTATCATCTAAAACAATAGTTCTGTCTGAGAAGTTTATTTGTCGTGGACGTCCCATAACCCCTTTTTTTTTGCTGATTGGGATGTGGATGTAGATGGACAGGATGGTTCTTCAGAAGAATTGTTTACACTTTTTACTTCATTCACATTAGTTTCTTGCGATTTTAAAAAGTTTGCTATTTCCTTTGTGGCAAAATCAACCTCATCAGAACTGAGATACGTACTCTTAAATCTTGGATCTAATAGTGTTGAAGTAATTAGAGCAGAATGACTTTGACGTATGCAAATCGTCGGTTCATGGATTCGTGTAGTTGTGTTTTCATGTTTCTCATTACATCGCTTTCATTTTCATCTCGAGTCTGCAACTTTTGATTTAACAATGGTATCAAAGGGATAATAATAGATATGCATGCGTTATCAAACGATAGATCGAGTATGGCTTTGTAAAAAAATCTCAGTACATTTGTAAGATTTTTGATAAGTTCCAGTCAGAGGTAGATAAAGTGTCTTTTCCACCATGCTTCACACTGTATAGATTCACAGCCCTTCTTTGTTCTAAAAGTCTTTGTAACATGTTATTATATATATTATATTATATGTGCTGTTCCATCTCACTTCAATGTCTTGAATCAAAAAGTGTGTCGGCAATCCACATTGTTTTTGACATTCAGTCAATTTCCTAGAAGCTTGCTCGCTTTGTCTAAAATGTCCCACTATTTTTCGGCAAGTTTTAATGACTTTTTCGTGTTGCTCCTTTGTTAACAACGTATCTTTTATTACCAGTTGTAATGTGTGTGCTATATAACTTAAAGATTCGTATCGATCACGCATGGCACAAATCATATTTGCTGCATTATCACGCAAAATAAGAAATAGTTTTTTATTGATATCCTATTTATTAATCATCTCCCGTAGTTTTTCTTCAATATTCTCGCCGGTGTGATCATTTTCGAGTACTCCTGCGCCTAGTATAACTTTTAGACGTTGCGATCTAATAATAAAATGGCCAGTGAGACTAAGGAGCGAGCATGTTTTAGGAGGATTTGTTTATATATCAGTTGTCCCACTTATCCATTTACATTTGGCAATCAGATCTTGTACCTTCTTTGTAACTTTTTCTTAAGTTAGTGACATCAAAGTCGTTATAAAATATTTTTCTGACGTAGAATTGTACTTTTGAGGAGCGTGTGGATCTGCAAAATTAAGTCGTCTGAATGTCTCTCCTTCCACTAAGGAATACGGCAGCATATCAACAATTATTAAGTCCATAATGGCTTTGTCTATCCTGCGTGATATTTCGTGATCATCTGGCCATTGTGATAACTTTGAAGACTTTGCCTGTGCAATGTTTGAAATTGTGATCTGCACAAGGTTTTGTGCATTTTTATTGTTGATCAATTCAAATGAGTTTCTTTTTGAATCATTTTCTTTTCAATCTAGCTTCTAATTTTTGTTCGGTGATGTTTGATTGCTGTTTTAAATACTGGCTATGTTCTGGTTCATGAAATTTTGACAAATGTTGCTTCAGACCGTGTATTGTTTGTTTTCTAGGGTCAGAACTTACTAACAAATATGATTTATTGCATATTTTGCAGGTGGCTTTCGAATTCGATAAATCTGTAGAACATTTGTCGTAATATTGCCAAATAGGATTCTTTATCTTTTGCTTTTGTGACATTTTTGCTTCATTACTGATCCAATTCTAAAACAAAACAAATTAACTAAATTAGATATTTACGTTCTTTCCTAATAAATTAAAAAACTAATTCTAAGTTTTCTAAAAAAAGTGTCCTACTTAAACTTACTAAAAAGCTAATTATGTGAATAATGATAATTATCTTATATTTTTAATATAAATTAATCAGTATACTGCAATAAATATGCATAACTTTAACACAAACATTAAGTAAGTATGTAAAATTGATCTACATTTACTCATCAACTTAAAAGTTACAGTTTTCACCTAAAAGTTACAAATTTGTAAGATTCGTTTCCGTTTGTAATAAAGTTGTAATCAAACAAAGTTATTTGTAAAAATAATATTTGTAAAAATAACAAACATACGTCAAAGTTTATTTATTTTTGTCGTCACGGATAAAAAATTATACGTTCACAATAGAAGTAAAATTGACTATCAACAAATTATCGAAAAAATATTCAAGTAAAACTTACCTGATACGAAATAATGTAATATAACCTCCAAAATCATATCACCAAACAGCGCCAGGACGCACGACAGTTGACAGTAATCGCGGGGACTAATGGGGAATGAAGAACACGATCCCCGCTTAGGTTTGTTTTACAATACAGTCATAAGAAATTGACCAATCACAGTGAAATCACAGAAGAATAATCGATTGTGATTAGTCAATTTCTTACGACTTACAGCTTACGACTGTATTGTAGAACAGGCCTTACCCGCTGTGCCGTTCGCTGCCGAAAGCGGCGCGACAAGTCGACAATTTACGAACACGAACGAAGTTTCGGTTTCGGTAATAGTTTCGGCCGGTTCGCTGCCAAAACCAAAACCGAAACCGAACCTTCGGTCGGACACTAATTTCCAACCATTGTTTTTGAAATTTATATGTATCTGAAGTATTTGGTTTTACATTCACATCATTATTTAAGGAAACACATGTATTTTCTTTTATATTATTTTTATGACACAAAGAATCCGCATGTCTTGAAATGCGCGTGTTACAAGAAAAATCTTTATTGCATATAGTGCAATGAAAAAGACTATCATTTGACGGTACTTTCCGTATCCAAGATTTATATCGATCATCTGTAAGCCAAGCTTCTAAAAAGCTTCGCTTTGATTTTTTTTTGTGAATCGCACATTTCAGTATACGACAAAAGGACAAAAAACAAAGAATTAAATTAGAAGACAATGAAAAGAAAAAATATACGGTAAGTTTAATAACTTACTTCGAAATCACACACAGTTTTCTGACTGACGTTACAACTAAATCGAGCGAGTTAAACATACACAGAATATACGTTGACTTGCAAGAAAATCACGTAGTGATTTCAATCAATCTAGTAATACAAGTATCACAGATTGATGTCACAGATATTAACAATAAATATCACAGATATAAATGATACATAAAATAAGCCACAACTCTTCACTGCACAATACACTACAATACACGATATACGCAATAATCACGGAAAACAGCGAATGTAGCGCACAGCGTGGCAGTGACACATACGCGATTTTTTATTGTTTCGCATAAGTCGCGCCCGCGTCGCGCTTGTCATCTTTTAGTTAGAAAGACAAAAACGAGCAAAGCGCTGAGCATAACTGACAGGCCACGCCATGGAAAAGACGATAAGTCCCGTAAGTAATAAGTAAAATTATTATTTTTCTTATAGTAAATTAAATGACAAAGTTATTCTAAAATCTAAGCAAAAAAAATATATGAGCAAATATCTCGTATATTTTTTCTGTGTACATTGTGCGCTGCATGTGTTAATATGAACGTTGTTTGTTTTCATGATTATTGCATATGCTGTATTGTGTAGTAAAGAGTAGTTTTCAGTAACTTTGTCATCGATTGTTGTCTTACAAGAATGCATTCATATCAAGCAATTTGAAAGTTGTACAGCAGTATATCGTGGATGCTTTCTAGCTACATAAACGACACTGAAAATACCAGCATGAGTTAGATGCAACAAATCTGGAAACAAATAAATAGATCTTACCTACATAAATAGCAAGTTGACTACAGTATATTATAGAAAAGAATTGAGATAATTATTTGTCAGATAATTTAAACTTATTAAATAAGAGAAATCTATAAGAAAAATGAAGTCAATATAATAAGTAAAAATTAAAATACGGCAAACATTACAAACATACTCAATAAAAAATAGAATTTAATAAATAAACAGTCTATGGAGCCGTTTCGCAGGATGTCTTGCGGAAAATATGTCTTATATGTGTGTACACATATAAGTAAATTCACGTTTTTCACGTGTTTTTTCGAATTGAAATTTCAATTCATAAATTCATATAGAATGCTAGTTTTGCATCTCATATATGATAGTCCCTGAATACCCCCCCTAATTGATTAAAAATTCCCCTAACAGGGAAGGCGACGGCCCGGAAAGCCGGAGATTCCAGGTTCGATTCCTGGCTGAGGAGTTTTTTTCGCAATATTTTAATCAATTAGGGGGGGTATTCAGGGACTATCATATATGAGATGCAAAACTAGCATCCTATATGAATTTATGAATTGAAATTTCAATT
>NW_018021357.1:42726-46729 GCF_002006095.1 Pseudomyrmex gracilis | reverse complement strand
AAAAACACGTGAAAAACGTGAATTTACTTATATGTGTACACACATATAAGACATATTTTCCGCAAGACATCCTGCGAAACGGCTCCATAGACTGTTTATTTATTAAGTTTAATAGACTTCATGAGCCAGAGGACGATACTCATATTCAATATTAATTTAAAAAATAGAATGTATAATAGACTAAAAACCCCACTAAGAATAAATTGATATACTGACACGGGGTGCTTTCCAGCTACAGTTACAGTGTCTATTAGTGTGAGAAAAAGCATATCAGTGTGTCTTATTTGCACTAGTAGATACTGTGTAACACAGTGTCACACTGATATGCTCTTTCTCACACTAATAGACACTGTAACTGTAGTGCTGGAAAGCACCCCGTATCAGTATATCACTTCATTCTTAGTGGGTTATTTAGTCTGTTATACATTTTATTTTTTAGTGAGTATGTTTTAATGTTTGCTGTATTTTAATTTTTACTTATTATATTGACTTTATTTTTCTTATAGATTTCTCTTATTTAATAAGTTTAAATTATCTGACTCAAATAATTATCAATTCTTTTCTATGATATCTAGTCAACTTGTTATTTATATAGGTAAGATCTATTTATTTGTTTCCAGACTTGTTGCATCTACTTCACGCTAATATTTTTTTTTATTGGTTTTATGTAATAAATTATAAAATATATGTAATTTGTTTTTCAACAGAAGCATCATTGCAGCAAATGCTGCAACAAATTGTTGCAACGCAACAGCAGTTGCAACATCAACTGTTGCAACTGCAACAGCAGCAGCACCAGCAACATCAACAACAGCAACCTCAACAACAGCAGCATCAAAAACTGCAGCATCAACAACAGCAGTCTCAACAGCAGCAGCAGCAGAACAATCCGACGAGTAAGTTATTTTTTAAATATAATTATTAGTAACTAAATATAATAATTGAAAATCAGTTTTTATTAATAATTCTGATTTTAGGAAGACACAGAAGAGGAGCTGGCCGCAGCAGGGCCCGCTGGTACCTCCAGCGAGGCGGCCGAAGCAGTGCCAGCGGGCCATACGGAAGAGGAGGGCCACGGAGAAGAGGAGGGCTGCCGGACAGAGGAAGCCGAAACGCTCCAATTATTCGTATTATATTATTATTAATAAAATTAACATAATACTGAATAATTAGAGCCAAATATTATAACTAATATATAAATATATATATATATATATTTAATAACGTTTTTTTAACAAAATACTTTTTAACAAATTAATATTGTAATTTTACTTCTTTCCCTATAAAAACAGTAGAGTATGGCATTCTATATTTTAAATATGGATGTCTATCCAATATCCGTCTATCCTACCAGATATAAAATAAAATGTGGTAGAATAAGGCTACAGGCGAAGATCCACGTTAAAAAACCTAACGTGCTATTAGTGGCACCTCCTGGATAGTGCGGAAGACCACTTCTTTATAATATTACCTATAATCATTGCAAAACATAAAACATATATATTACATAATTGTTGCAAAAATGTTTAATATTGTAACATGAAAGATGTCTGTAACAAACAATTAAAGAATCTTTTAAGGCTCCGAAGTTTTCAAACTAATAAATATATATTCGGTTATGAGAGCCGTTCGCTAGGTGTTGTGTGGAAATTATACGTGTATATATATACATATATACGTGTTCACGTGTCAATTTTTACACGTGAAATTCGAATTGTAATAACAATTCTAAAATTCATATAGGATGCTATACGTGCATCTCGTATAAGAGAAATCCCAAATACCCCCCTAATTGAAATTAATTTATATTGCGAAAAAAACTCCTCGGCTAGGAGTCGAACCTGGAATCTCCGGCTTTCCATGCCGTCCCTCTCCTATTCGGCCACCGAGGCACTTCAATTCGAATTTCACGTATAAAAATTTACACGTGAACACGTATATATGTATATATATACACGTATAATTTCCACACAACACCTAGCAAACGGCTCTCATGACCGAATATATATTTATTAGTCTGTAACAAAGTTTATTTAATATTTTCGGTTCATTTTCTATGGGAAAATGCATGAAATTTTATGTATTTCGAAAAATTACATCGTTGTCGATTGATTCCACAAATTGCGATGTCACCAACATGGAAATCTCGATGTGTGAGACGAGCGAGAAACATTAACCGGTGCGCGTCCACGTGTCTAAACCCATCTAAACTTTTATTTTTGCTGTTCGATCGATGTAACGATCTAATATGAGAATAAATATTGGACAATTTGTGTAAAAAAGGAGATTGAAAACGTATATTAAATATCATATAACATTAAATCAATGTTTTTATTTAACTTATGTCTCACAAAGCTTTACACACAATTTTTCTTTAAAAGACGTACAATATTTACATATTTATGTTTTTTTCCAAAATTTACAGTCTTGGAAAAAATACCTAATATTATTAATGATAGTAAAACATTTCAAGATGCATTATATTATTTTTTGAAATTATTACATATGAGTTAACTGAAAGAATTCAAAAGTTTTTTGAATATTGAAAGTTATTAGTGTTCTTTTTTTATATATATTTTTGTTTTGTAAATTATGACAAGAGAGAATTGTTGGGAAGTCAAATATAGTGAGGTGATGGTCGTATTAGGAAATTTGTGAAGAAAAATGTAATTAGTATAAGGTCGCGTACGTGGAAATTAGGAAGTTAAAACATAAGATAGTCACGTATGTTCGGTCGTGACACAGTTAAGTGTGTTGTAAAGAGAGAGTATTGCTTGATCAGCAAGGACGGCAGATCCGTCTCCGAGAGCTGATCAAGCAAAGATGAGCGAGTTGCGCGGTCAACTCGTGCAACGTTGTTTAGAGTAAGACAAGGTGATGCTCTCAATTCGGTGATATAAAAAGTGATGTGACAGAGTTGAGAGCAGAAGTTCGAGAACTACCGCCGAGTCGTCGTACTAGTTGTAAGAAGCTAAGCTGTAAATCGTCAAATAAAGTTAATTTAACTATTGAACGAGGGCGGAGTTACTTCTCCCCAAATCCAAACGGAAAATCCTGTAAAAAGAATCCGGTACCGTCGTAGCGGTCCAACATTTTGGTGGCAGCGGTGGGATAGATCGAAACAGTCAGGAAGACACGATCTATCAAGCAGGAATCCAGAAGACCGTTTCGGGAGAAAGAGAAAAGGAATGACGGGTAAAAGTAGTAAAAATTCTTTTATTTGGTGGTCACGACTAAGTTTTAATTGAAACGTGTTCAGTTACAAAGAAAAAGAGAGAACGTGGGTGACCAGCAAAGAAGTTCCTTGGCACCTGTAACAAAGAAGAGGCGAGTTAGTCTCACGTTACGGGCGGTAGGACTGACCTACCGCAATTGAGACAGCGTACGACGACGTAAGACAAAAGAAGTTAAAAGGCGCAACAAAGAAACAGCGGGTGTTACCATATCGTGAAAATACCACGGTAATACAGCAAAAGTAAGCAGAGAAAACTGAGGGTCCAGGCGACTGCGACAAGAAAGCGGAAGCAGCAGGACGATAAGGACCGGGACCAGCACTACAGTAAAAAATTCTTCGAGTTGAGTACCCCGAGGAGCAGTGTACGCGAAAACGCAACGTAAGCAGAGTAGCAGCGGCGGCGGCGGACGGCAGCGGTAGAAGCGGCAGAAAGCAGTGGCAACGGCATCAAGGGGCCAACAGCAGAACCAAAGGCGTCGTGACATTGTAGCTGAGATGCATCAACTACTGTACAGGGTGCGTCGCCAAAATCCGGACAAATTTCAATTTGATATTCCCTCCGTTCAGTACCATTGGCAGATGTCGCGATTGGCATTCAAATAGCTTGACGCATGTACTAAACTACCATAACTTCGAAACAGTCGCAATGTTGAAACCCAGTGCGGAGTACAACCGAAGAGCCGCGATTATCAAAAGTATTCGCGCCGGGCGCTCGGCGACAGAAATCATTCGGTTTTTCGGGTATCCGAGATCGACTGTGTATGATGT
>NW_018021357.1:34485-42041 GCF_002006095.1 Pseudomyrmex gracilis | reverse complement strand
ATCCAAACGTCGCATCATTGAGAGCCGCTATTGTATCGGCATTCACCGATATGGACCGTGACGCATTAAAGCGTGCCTGCGCACGATTCAGACCGAGAATGGAGGCGATCATTCAAGCAAGCGGGGGATATATTGAGTGAATATATTGTTTATGGCCTTACAAACAATGGAGCTAAACAAATTTTGTAAATCTTTTCATTGTAGCAATAAAACATATTTAGAAAAACATATATAATTTGTCCGGATTTTGGCGCCGCACCCTGTAAGTTAAGATATAGTCTGTAATAGAGCAAATGGACAAGCAAATGTCTGAGAACTGGCATTTACGACGATCCGACAGTTGCGAGGGTAGGAGCGAGGTTCATACTGAGCCGGTAAACCGAACTAGAAAATTTATACCGTCACAAAAACCAAGAACCGCACCGGCTGCGTTGTATCAAGAACCAAATATATTTAGGCAAACGTTGGTATTTTGCGATAGCGACACAGAATTATATCCAAACGTGGTAACTGAACGGGAATTTCCATTTGATCTGGACGGTAGCATTGCCGGACATCTGCGAAACGGTGGAGTCACAAACGCACGAACTCACAGACGCGATTACTCTCTAATATCGTTTGAAAGTGAAGTATTTCGTGCAAGAGATCAGGTCGGTATGAATAAAGACAACGTTGAACAAACAACCGATGAGCGCAGAATAAACCATGCTCGAGGGGAAGTCGATCAAGAAATTAACCGAATGCGTAATGCATTGGTCGGAGATAACTCCGTGGAGAACGAAGCCGCGGGAACGAGCAAACAGAGTCTTAGTCCAACAGAAGTAATGTTGCGACAGTTGGTGCGATCGTTTGACTTATTAAGTACGCGTATGACCACGGTGACAAGACACGTGAACGAACTACGTGACAGACAACATAACCCGCGAGCACTGGGGAACGACGAGCCGTTAAGACACGACAATACGTTAAACGTAACTTACGGACAAACGGCCGCGGACGTAATCAAACTGCACACTTACTCGGATATATAACGCTGAAAGAAGCACGTGGAATGATACCCACGTTCGATGGAAAATCACAAACGCAGTTGCGAGAATTTCTAAGCTCGTGTAGTTATGCGGTAAAAAATATAAACCCGGTAGACGAGCAAACGTTACTGGAAGCTATCCTGTGCACTAAGTTAAAGGGACAAGCACTCCTAGATTTTAAAACGCGGGATATACACAGTTTTGAGCAGTTGAAATTTGAGATAGAAACCACGTATTCAGCAAAAAAAGGCACAACTGAATTGCAAATAGAGTTCAACTCAGTAAAACAAAAGAATGACGAGAGTGCGCTAAACGGGTAAATCAACTCGCGATGGAGCTATATGAGTCCATGGTAGAAGGAAAAGAACGAACTATGGACCAAAAGCGTACGATTTTGGAAACTGTTAAAGAGCAGGCCTTGCACCACTATCAAATCGGGTTGCGAGAGGATTTAAGGTTAATTGTGCGGTCGCACAGATATGACACGCTCCAGGAGGCAATAGCCGAGGCAAGCGCGGAGGAAAAGGCCGCGGGAATAAAATCAAGAAATAGAGCGCAATATCAGGTACGTGGCAATAAAAGTTACAATTGCTATAAGTGCGGCAGGACCGGACATTTTGGACGAGAATGTCGGTCTGAAAAAGTGTCTTTGCCTAAGCCAAGTGGCAACCGGGTAAATGCAATAGAGAAACACTGCAATTATTGTAAAAAGACAGGACACCTACGAGAAAACTGCTGGTCGCTGAATGGCAGGAAAAACGATAAAAATTACACCGCGCAAAGGGAAACAAGACGCGCGGTACGAGAAAAGAAAAGCCGAAGCGACAGTAGCGTAACGTCAGGAAGTGACGAAGAAGAAGTCAAAAGAAAGAAGAAATCTGTCTCCGTAGCAGAATTACAAATGACCGAGGTAAATACAGCACAAGCAGGGTTAGATTTAGCTGTAGTACCGATAAGAAAGGCAAAAGAAGACCAGGTGGAAATGTTATATGATACAGGGGCAACAGTCTCACTGATTAAGCAAAAATATCTGAAAGGCGAAACACCGGCAGAAAAAACCAAGCTGGAGATAACCGGAGTTACCGGACATAAAACTTGCATGATTGGAAGAATCAAGGCACATATACAATTGAGAAAAAATAAAACATGCAATATATGTGGTAAGAAACGACTTTCCAATTAAGTACCAAGAAATACTTGGAAGTGATTTCATTAGGAAATATAATGCCGTACATAACTACAAGGAAGAACGGCTTGAGGTAGGTAAAGATTCGATGACACTGCGTCCGTATCAAAGCGTAGTGTTACAACCAAGAAGCGAAACCATCGTACAGGCAATCACGGATAGCAATCAGGTCGGCATAATAGAAGCAGAGGAAACACGGCCTGGAGTATTCATGGGATGTTGTCTAGTACAGCCGGAGAAATATTTGTGCCCAGTAAGTATAGTAAACACTACAGAAGAAAGGGTGGAAATAAGTACACCACGAGTAAAAGTAGGGGAACTAAGCAAAGGCGGGGAAGAAGAAAGCGAAGTTTTAAGCGTAAGCGTCGAAACGGAAGGAAAGGCGCAAAGTGAAAAAGTAAAGGAGGCGCTACGCATGCAGCATCTAAATACGGAAGAAAAGCAAGTCTTGTTGAAGATTTGCGAAGCNTACAGCGATATATTTTATTTGGCAGGAGAACCATTGACTAAAACTAACGCAGTGACACACAAGATACGGGTAAAAAGTGACACCGCACCAATCAGCGTTAAACCGTATCGTTTGTCAGAGAAGCATAAACAGGAAGTTAATCAGCAGATCAAAGAAATGTTAAAAAATAAGATAATAAGAAATAGTAAGAGCGAATGGAACGCACCACTCCTAGTCGTGCCAAAAAAATGGACGCGTCGGGCATCAGGAAGTTGAGAGTCGTTGTAGATTTTAGACGGCTGAACGATGTCACAATCGGGGATTCATTTCTGTTGCCGAAAATAACTGATATTCTCGATCAGTTGGGAAATGCCAAGTACTTTTTGACCCTTGATCTGGCTTCTGGGTATTATCAGATACCAATGGAAGAAAAGGATAAGTTAAAGACGGCGTTTTCAACACCGTACGAGCATTATAAATATAATAGGATCCCTTTGGGGCTGAAGAACGCGCCGGCAACATTTCAAAAATTGATGAATGCAGTCTTGATGGGGTTGCAAGGAAAAAAGTGTTTTGTCTACCTAGATGACATAGTTATACACGGGGCCAGCCTAGAAGAACACGGAAGACGAATAAGAGATGTATTTGATAAACTGCGAGAGTATAATTTCAAGTTACAACCAGATAAGTGAGTTCTTTCGACAGGAGGTGACGTATTTAGGTCACGTGATTACAGAAGAAGGACTTTCGCCAGATTTAACGAAGGTAAGTGCCGTAACGAAGTTCCCTGTGCCGGAAAAAGTAAAAGATATCCAGGCGTTTATCGGACTAGCAGGTTATTACCGCAAGTTCATTTGTCAGTTTTCAAGGATTGCAAGGCCGTTGACACAGCTGTTGCGCAAAGGAGTCGCGTTTAGCTGGGTCAGGAACAGCATTGCGCGTTCGAAACCTTGAAAGAAAAGTTGAGTAACGCGCCGTTACTTGCGTATCCGGATTTTAATCAAGAGTTTATTGTCACAACAGACGCGTCGGGTTACGCTCTCGGTGCAGTATTATCACAAGGGGAAATAGGTCGCGACAAGCCGATAGCGTACGCTAGCCGGGTGTTAAATAAGGCAGAGCGCAACTACAGCATTATCGAGAAAGAGTTGCTCGCTATCGTTTGGACCGTGAAACATTTTAGGCCGTATTTGTATGGAACAAAGTTCAAAATTGTGACAAACCATAGAACATTGGTGTGGCTGTTTAATGTGAAGGATCCCGGATTGCGGCTCGTGCGCTGGCGTCTCAAGTTGGAGGAGTACAATTACGAGATAGTGTATAAAAAAAGGAAATCTAACACCAACGCGGATGCACTGAGCCGGAGTCCCGCGCTGGAAGCGAACGCGTGCGAGGCGAACGAGGTAATGAAAGAGACAGAAGAGAACGAAGTGAGTGAGACATGTGAGCTCACGGAGGAGGAACAAAGACAGATATTGTATGAGTATCATGACACACCGGTAGGCGCTCACCAGGGAGTAGCGCGGACGGTAAAAAGAATCCGTCAAAAGTATAATTGGCCAGGTTTGGTAAAAGATGTAGAAACGTACGTTGCAAAGTGTGAATCGTGCCAGAAGAACAATCTTTCGCGAAGAATAAAATCACCTCTAGTAATTATGGATACACCACAGAAGCCGTTCGAGAAGTGTGCTCTGGATATTGTCGGGCCGTTACCGATATCAAGTTACGGAAATAAATACTTGCTTACGTTCCAGGACAGTCTTACCAAGTTTAGTAAAGCGATGCCGATACCGAACCAGGAGGCCGCAACCGTAGCGAAAGAATTTGTTACAAAAATAATATGCGAACACGGCATTCCGGGAACTGTGTTAACTGATAGGGATACGAATTTCGTTAGTGAGCTATTTAGGAACGTATGTAAGTTGCTGAAAATAAATAAAGTGCAAACAACTGCGTATCACCCAGAAAGCAACGGGGCGCTGGAGCGTTCTCATAGAACATTAACGGAGTATATCCGCCACTTTGTAAATGAAGACCAAACGGATTGGGACGAATGGGTGCCATACGCAATGTTTGCGTATAATACCACGCCGCACACGGCAACGGGGTACACGCCGTTTGAGCTCGTGTATGGAAGGCAGGCAAAGTTACCGACGGCGTTGGCCAAGCCGCCTTCAACGCAATATAACTTAGATAACTATGTACAAGAACTAAAAGAAAGATTACGCGCCGCGAATCGCGTGGCGAGGGAAAATCTCAAGGAAGAAAAGGAAAAGGCCAAGCAGTATTTTGACAAGGGTGCAAAAGCAGTTACATTCAAGATCGGGGATAAAGTGTTAATGTATAATGAAACGTTACGCAGGGGCCGATCTAAGAAGTTAGAATCTAAGTGGATAGGACCGTATGAAGTGGTTGCGAAAGTAACTGATGTGACGTATACAATTAGAGCCAAGAAGCGCACACAGAATGTGCACGTGAACAGGCTAAAAACGTTTGTAGACAATTAAAAAAAACCCACTTACTGAGCGCTTCACTACGAGTCAATAGTGATAGTGGAGAGAGGTAAAGCGGGTGACGGAGACCCCAGACATATCACATCTGAATCATCGGGAGAGGCCGGTGAGAATCCCAGGTAGATTATGTCCGGGACATCGGAAGAGGCCGGTGGCGGAGGCCGCACCGTCAGGATGACCACTTCTTCGGGCTCGGGTGGTGGCGGTGGTGGACCCTCAGTAGTGCGCGGCGTAGCTCGAAGAGTTGAGACGTCCGAGGACGTTGCATCACTACTACCCTCACTCACAAAGGATCGGAGGAAGCTCCGCAGCCAAACCGACACTAAGCACACGTAGCAGGGGGGTGCGGAAAGGCACGACGCACACCGTCGGAGACCAAGCGAAAACGATTCGTTTGACATTTTTTTGTTTTGTGTGTTTCTTTCTTCTCGCGATCGAGTTAGTGGTCGGACGACTGACAGGACACTGACGCTCGTTGTCGCGGGAATCACGTTAAAAAAAAAATAGATTAAAGAAGTCGTGGAAAAGGTTGCGGTACTAAGAATTAGTTGTAAAGACACAGCGTAACACGCTGAATTGAACATAGCAATGAGTTTATCGTGACACCATCGTCCGCGGTTCCACGTGCAACGCTGAGTAAGCGTTAGCTGTTTTAAGAAGAAATAAGAGACAACTTCCGTGTAGTAAAAGTGTGCGGATAGGTGTCTGCATGCAAATGTTTTGTTTCTTTTTCTGTAGTAGTTTTTTTTTTTTTTTTTTTTTTTTTAGGGTACTGCTTTTTTTTAGGGTACTGTTGGTGGACATTATTTTTGCGACAAAAATACGCTAGCGTACTACGTGAGTAATAAGTCACCGTGTGAGGTGCAAATGTATCTACGAGAGGGTGGTGATGAGTGTGATTTGCGGTATGTGGCGACGAACCAAACACTGTGGGTCGCGTTGCGGGATCCCTTGACGTGGCTGTACTCCACACATACTAAGGAGGAGGTTACGGTACAGTGCGCGGAGGACACGGAGCACGTGGCAACTATTAAGAGAACGGGGCAAGTGACCTTGTCTGAAAATTGTAAGATGCTGACGCGCGAGATGTACATCAAAACAAGGGAAGAGTCACGCGGTACTGACGTGAAAGTATACTTACCTGAGTATAACTTGTCGGTACCGGAAATCGCACTCACACACAAAACTAGTTTCACACCCGTAAAATTAAAAAACGTGGTAAATGGAGAAGAGTTAACAAGATTAAGTACACAATTTAGTAAGGTGGTGGAAAACATGGATAACGCATGGTCGGGAGGAAGCGTTCATCCTCACGTAATTTATACTATTTCCGTTACTGGTACGTAAGTTGTAATAATAATCGTTGTTGCACTAGTTGTTGCAGTAAAATGTGTAAAAAAGAAAGCTGATGTAAAAACGCTACCTAGTACTACAAATGTAGATCGAGTACGCACGGTGCTAGAACAACCTTAGTTTTAGTAGTAGTTGTACGGTTAGTGTACTAGTGAAGAAAACTTGCGTACAAGTTTTCTTTTCTCAACGGGGGAGAAATGTTGGGAAGTCAAATATAGTGAGGTGATGGTCGTATTAGGAAATTTGTGAAGAAAAATGTAATTAGTATAAGGTCGCGTACGTGGAAATTAGAAAGTTAAAACATAAGATAGTCACGTATGTTCGGTCGTGACACAGTTAAGTGTGTTGTAAAGAGAGAGTATTGCTTGATCAGCAAGGACGGCAGATCCGTCTCCGAGAGCTGATCAAGCAAAGATGAGCGAGTTGCGCGGTCAACTCGTGCAACGTTGTTTAGAGTAAGACAAGGTGATGCTCTCAATTCGGTGATATAAAAAGTGATGTGACAGAGTTGAGAGCAGAAGTTCGAGAACTACCGCCGAGTCGTCGTACTAGTTGTAAGAAGCTAAGCTGTAAATCGTCAAATAAAGTTATTTAATTATTGAACGAGGGCGGAGTTACTTCTCCCCGAATCTAAACGGAAAATCCTGTAAAAAAAATCCGGTACCGTCGTAGCGGTACAACAGAATCTACATTTTTCAGACATATAATCTCAAAATATTTACTTCATATTATACAATATTCAATTAATTAATATATTATATTCATATGATATGAATGAAATACTTTAGGATTGTGCATCTGTAAAATGTAGATTCTTTTCGTGATTTACAAATTAAAAATATAGAAAAATTAGTAATACTAATAATACAGTTTATATATATATATACAGGGTCCGCCACTTAAATCCGGACAAAAATTTTTTTCTCGAAAAAGTTGTTTATTACAGAAAATATGAAAAAACATTAATAGACTGCTTTATAGCTGGGTTAAGGGATCTTTTCTGAGACATTTTACTCAATGTATCCGCC